>NC_042968.1:28505590-28532674 GCF_901001165.1 Salmo trutta
ACCATCCTCTTGGTGTAATGCACTACCTATCAGAGGGTTAGACCACAGCTGAATGGTACCACTTAGCTGAACAACTACTCCAGCATTAAGTGGCCCTTGGTTGAAATATAGAACGGCCAATTGAGGCAGGGACAGCCTGGACTGCCTGTTCCCTGGCCACATTAACGACCTCCCCGTCACATCCCTGTTAGGGACCATAGAGCCTGTAGGGGGGTGGGGAGGCAGGGGAAGCAGGATGCCTGGGGTAGGGATGGGGGAGGCAGGGGAAGCAGGATGCCTGGGGTAGGGATGGGGGAGGCAGGGGGAGCAGGTTGCCTGGGGTAGGGATGGGGGAGTCAGGGGGAGTAGGTTGCCTGGGGTAGGGATGGGGGAGGTAGGGGGAGCAGGTTGCCTGGGGTAGGGATGGGGGAGGCAGGGGGAGTAGGATGCCTGGGGTAGGGATGGGGGAGGTAGGGGGAGCAGGTTGCCTGGGGTAGGGATGGGGGAGGTAGGGGGAGCAGGTTGCCTGGGGTAGGGATAGGGGAGGCAGGGGGAGTAGGATGCCTGGGGTAGGGATGGGGGAGGTAGGGGGACTAGGGTGCCTGGGGTAGGTATGGGGGAGGCAGGGGGAGCAGGGTGCCTGGGGTAGGGATGGGGGAGGCAGGGGGAGCAGGGTGCCTGGGGTAGGTATGGGGGAGGCGGGGAGCAGGCTGCCTGGGGTAGGGATGGGGGAGGCAGGGTGTCAGGGAGTCGGACACCAACCAGCTTCTTTTTCAGAAGGAGGAGGAGATAGTGAAGTAAGGAGTAACTGTGACACACACACACACACACACTGTGACCACAACCCCCCACCACCACTGGCCCCTCCCGCCCATCCCCTCCTTCACTTCCAGGTCAGGGGTCAGCCTCATCTGTCACTATGGAAGACAGATTTACATTGACAGTCCAGACTGCCACTAAGTCACCTGTGTAAATACAATACTGATTCCTACTGAGACGTCTCATACCGTGATGCTTCGGTATCATTTTGATCCAACAGACTAGGTGGTGGAAACAGTAGAAGTCATAATCCATGAATCATATAAAGTAGAGTACTGTAGAAACACCATGTATTAACATCAGAGGGTTGTTTCTCTATCTGTCTCTCTTGTTGTGACTGGATGAAAGGAGAGGGCTTTCCAGAGAAACCATCTGGCGGTGTGGAAATGACTGGAGCATTAATGTTTTATTTTTATTTCACCTTTATTTAACCAGGTAGGCAAGTTGAGAACAAGTTCTCATTTACAATTGCGACCTGGCCAAGATAAAGCAAAGCAGTTCGACACATACAACAACACAGAGTTACACATGGAGTAAAACAAACATACAGTCAATAATACAGTAGAAAAATAAGTCTATATACAATGTGAGCAAATGAGGTGAGATAAGGGAGGTAAAGGCAAAAAGGCCATGGTGGCAAAGTAAATACAATATAGCAAGTAAAACACTGGAATGGTAGATTTGTAGTGGAAGAAAGTGCAAAATAGAAATAATGGGGTGCAAAGGAGCAAAATAAATAAATTAATAAAGTAGGGGAAGAGGTAGTTGTTTGGGCTAAATTATAGATGGGCTATGTACAGGTGCAGTGATCTGTGAGCTGCTCTGACAGCTGGTGCTTAAAGCTAGTGAGGGAGATAAGTGTTTCCAGTTTCAGAGATTTTTGTAGTTCGTTCCAGTCATTGGCAGCGGAGAACTGGAAGGAGAGACGGCCAAAGGAGGAATTGGCTTTGGGGGTGACCAGTGAGATATACCTGCTGGAGCACGTGCTACAGGTGGGTGCTGCTATGGTGACCAGTGAGCGGAGATAAAGGGGGACTTTACCTAGCAGGGTCTTGTAGATGACCTGGAGCCAGTGGGTTTGGCGACGAGTATGAAGCGAGGGCCAGCCAACGAGAGCATACAGGTCGCAGTGGTGGGTAGTATATGGGGCTTTGGTGACAAAACGGATGGCACTGTGATAGACTGCATCCAATTTATTGAGTAGGGTTTTGGAGGCTATTTTGTAAATGACATCGCCGAAGTCGAGGATCGGTAGGATGGTCAGTTTTACGAGAGTATGTTTGGCAGCATGAGTGAAGGATGCTTTGTTGCGAAATAGGAAGCCAATTCTAGATTTAACTTTAGATTGGAGATGTTTGATGTGAGTCTGGAAGGAGAGTTTACAGTCTAACCAGACACCTAGGTATTTGTAGTTGTCCACATATTCTAAGTAAGAACCGTCCAGAGTAGTGATGCTGGATGGGCGGGCAGGTGCGGGCAGCGATCGGTTGAATGCATTTAGTTTTACTAGTGTTTAAGAGCAGTTGGAGGCTACGGAAAGAGAGTTGTATGGCATTGAAGCTCGTCTGGAGGGTTGTTAACACAGTGTCCAAAGAAGGGCCAGAAGTATACAGAATGGTGTCGTAGAGGTGGATCAGAGACTCACCAGCAGCAAAAGCGACATCATTGATGTATACAGAGAAAAGACTTGGCCCAAGAATTGAACCCTGTGGCACCCCCATAGAGACTACTACTACTATTAATCACTGGACTATGAGGATATTGTTGCTTTGTCATCATATTGATGGTTTAAACCACAACACACACAGATCACACACCCATGTAGGGCTGCATACAAAACATTCCTGACTCATCACCTCTCAAACAGATCACATACCTACCCCAGACACACACACACACACACACACACACACACACACACACACACACACACACACAGCCCTACACCCTGCAGGGTCTAATAGGGACCAGTCTAATTGGGAGTCATAAAGAGAACAGGAGAGGAAACACAAGCCTATTGCCTCCTGGTCAAACGCACATTGGTCCTCCCTGTGTGTTTACAGAAAACACTCCACACTCACCCAACAATTACCTCCCGTTATTGTGTGATCTGCTCAAACTCACTATCAGTCAGATACAGATCTCATTTGCTTTGTTATACAGTGAACCATCACTGTTGATTTACATTGCTTCTGTGTAACAATGTGTAATGATGGTGGCGTCTGTATAGGAGGTGATTTATGTCCAGAGGAGTGTCTGACCTGTCCTGTTATTTCCTGTCCCTGTCTGTCCCTCCAGGTGCCATTCCAGCCTGGCCCAGACCCTGCCCCCAGAAGAGGCCCCCGTGGACCGGCCGTTTTGGGCCGACGACGACCCCAGCATGCCTCTGCCCTTTGACCTGGCTGACATCATCAACAGGGTGGAGTCACTCCTCTGGAGGTCGGTCGCAGACACACATAAGCGGAAACAGGCACACAGATAGAAACACATAAACACACACTTAAATAACTCACTTATATGAGTCTGCATACCTCCCTGTAGCTCCTTGATTGTCCTGTCACCATACAACAATACTTAACCATCTCCTTCATAGACCTACGTGGTGTTGCCACCACCCTCTTTTCTGTAACTGCTGCCTCTCTGGTCAGCCGTTCTCTTCCTTAGTCATAAATACAGTTGAATTATCCCATCCTGTTGGCATTTAAACTCAGCAGACATTACTCTGCAGTACACTGGCCTTTTCATAGCCACCATGGCTCTCTGCTTGGCTCATTAGATGTTTCCCAAATTACATCCTATTCCCCATGTAGCGCACTCCATTTGCCCCGATACCTATGGGCCCTGGTCCAGAGTAGCCCACTATAAGGGTAATAGGGTGCCATTTGGAATGCAGACTTTGGCTCCTTCAGTCTGTGTGTTAATTACAGTGTGTGGCCGTGTTCCGGCCCTGCCTGCACTCTGACATCTCAATGACTTGGTGTCATACAGACGGAGTGAGTGACTGGATGGGCTGTGAATAGAGGGATGGAGGAATGACTGGGCTTGTGTTTTCTTTCCCCCTGTCAGGATGTGATGGATGGGACACAAAGAAAAGAGAAGGAGAAAGAGAGCGAGAGAGTCACCCCGTCATCTGAACAGCCTCTATCGTGAGGACAGAGGAGGAGAACAGGACCTACCAACTCCTGATGGTGTCAACGTCCTCCACTGGGGGTACACTTCCCCACCCTGAACCCCACCTAACCCTGTACCTCGCCCCACCCCGCCCAAACCAGTCTCATCTAGCTTTGCTTGGATGGACCCAACATGGCTGCAACATGAGGATGGAACCCTGAGTAGTGTTTTGCTAACATGCTATAGCTGATATTGGAACTAGTCTCACAATGGTAATGTGGATAACCTGCAGAATTAAAACTGAATGTGTAGGAATGTATTATTTCAATGAATGTTCTGTTTCTTTTCTACAGTTAACCAGCTTTGTGTATGGATATGACAAATAGTCATACAGATGTAGGATCTTAATTTGACCAGTTTTTTACAGCAGGAAAATTATCCTGCAGCAACAGGAAATGTGAATTATTGGGTGGATTATAATTAATGGACATTTTTGTAGGAGTTGATACATTTTTACTTAGGGCAAATCAAGTCTGACATTTTCAAGTGGAAATTACAAACTTCAGAAATCCTTTTAAACCTTGAATACACTACAAGTTTGCATTTCCTGCAGTGCAGGACATTTCCTGCAACAACAGGGTGATCAAATTAAAATCCTATATATGTTGTACATTTATACTTTCTGTTTCTAATTCAATGTTGTTCTAATTATACTGTTGTATCCTAATGTCCATTCACTTCCTGTATTTCACAACTTTCTTGTTCAGAATCTCACAGGGCATGACTTTGTGTTACTAAGATGTGACTGAGTGTGTGTGTGTGTGTGTGTGTGTGTGTGTGTGTGTGTGTGTGTGTGTGTGTGTGTGTGTGTGTGTGTGTGTGTGTCACTGCAGTATTTACAGTATGTGATATTGTATATGTGTGAAGCAGTATGATAGGGATAGGGCCTGTAGCAGGGCTGGGAGATGTTTGTGTTAGAGAGGAAAGGACATCAGAGTCTAGTAGGCCTCTAGGTTCTAGTAGGCAGGCCTCTGTCTGCAGGCCTGTCTCTGGTCTGCTCTGTATGTCTGAAAGGCAGCCCAGGCAGACAGCTACTGTATGTCTGAAAGGCAGCCCAGGCAGACAGCTACTGTAGGGCTGAAAGGCAGCCCAGGCAGACAGCTACTGTAGGTCTGAAAGGCAGCCCAGGCAGACAGCTACTGTAGGTCTGAAAGGCAGCCCAGGCAGACAGCTACTGTATGTCTGAAAGGCAGCCCAGGCAGACAGCTACTGTAGGGCTGAAAGGCAGCCCAGGCAGACAGCTACTGTAGGTCTGAAAGGCAGCCCAGGCAGACAGCTACTGTAGGTCTGAAAGGCAGCCCAGGCAGACAGCTACTGTAGGTCTGAAAGGCAGCCCAGGCAGACAGTTTATGAAGGGCTGAAAGGCAGCCCAGGCAGACAGCTACTGTAGGTCTGAAAGGCAGCCCAGGCAGACAGCTACTGTAGGTCTGAAAGGCAGCCCAGGCAGACAGCTACTGTAGGACTGAAATTCAGCCCAGGCAGACAGCTACTGTAGGTCTGAAAGGCAGCCCAGGCAGACAGCTACTGTAGGTCTGAAAGGCAGCCCAGGCAGACAGCTACTGTAGGTCTGAAAGGCAGCCCAGGCAGACAGCTACTGTAGGTCTGAAAGGCAGCCCAGGCAGACAGCTACTGTAGGTCTGAAAGGCAGCCCAGGCAGACAGCTACTGTAGGACTGAAAGGCAGCCCAGGCAGACCGCTACTGTAGGACTGAAAGGCAGCCCAGGCAGACCGCTACTGTAGGACTGAAAGGCAGCCCATGCAGACAGCTACTGTAGGTCTGAAAGGCAGCCCAGGCAGACAGCTACTGTAGGACTGAAAGGCAGCCCAGGCAGACAGCTACTTTAGGACTGAAAGGCAGCCCAGGCAGACAGCTACTGTAGGACTGACAGGCAGCCCAGGCAGACAGTTTATGAAGGGCTAAAAGGCAGCCCATGCAGACAGCTACTGTAGGTCTGAAAGGCAGCCCAGGCAGACAGCTACTGTAGGACTGACAGGCAGCCCAGGCAGACAGCTACTGTAGGTCTGAAAGGCAGCCCAGGCAGACAGCTACTGTATGACTGAAAGGCAGCCCAGGCAGACAGCTACTGTAGGACTGAAAGGCAGCCCAGGCAGACAGTTTATGTAGGGCGAAAGGCAGCCCAGGCAGACAGCTACTGTAGGACTGAAAGGCAGCCCAGGCAGACAGTTTATGTAGGGCTGAATGGCTGCCCAGGCAGACAGCTACTGTAGGACTGAAAGGCAGCCCAGGCAGACAGTTTATGTAGGGCTGAATGGCTGCCCAGGCAGACAGCTACTGTAGGACTGAAAGGCAGCCCAGGCAGACAGTTTATTTAGGGCTGAAAGGCAGCCCAGGCAGACAGCTACTATAATGTGTGGCTGATAGAAGGATCCCCATCCCAACTGCCACTCTCTCTTCATAATTGCAGCTTTTCAATGGCTTTTAATTAGTCTTAAAGCGTGTAGAGCACCACTTTCCCTGTAGCGCTGCAGGCCAGAAACTCAGATCCACGGCTTCTGACAAAACCAGCCAGGAAAGAGAAGCTATGGGTGGAAATGGGATTGTTGTCAAAGCCAAGCAGAGCAGCCTTCTTTTTTATTTCTTGGTAACACTTTTCAGGGATCATCAACTAGATTCAGCCTCGGGATGAAATACAAGTATTTGTAGACTGTAAATTGACCCCAAGAAGCCCAAACAGATATAATATTTGACTAAAACGAAATCATTTCAACCCTTGGTTACATTTGTACAAGATTAATTGTCTCTCTATTATGCGTGGGAATACTTGGGTATTATATAAGTTATTCTCATTTTATTATTTTTTTGCTTAGAAAACTTGGGGACCAAATAAACCCCCCCCGTCGGCCACCAGTTGGGCAGCCCTGCTTTATTTGAACTAGCCACCATAATACCTTTATAACAATGTTGTAAACATGTCATAACGCTTCATAGCTTGTGTCATTGTCATAACTGAAGCTTTATGGCATGTGTTGACAAGTTATAGCTCGTGGTATGAAGCTTTATAACATGGTCAGGACATTTTTATGAAGGGTTATGAAGAGATCATGGTGTTCAGTTCAACGGAAGTGTTACCAATTTCTTTATATATCTATCTATATCAACAGGAAGTACAACTGATATATAGTGTTAAAAATGCACTTCTAAAAATTGTTTTTTACTTCTGGAAGTTTTTCCAATTTCAAATGTTAACGGTTGCCAAAATGTTGTTCTCTTGCTTAATCTTTTTGTATGTTGACTGAGGTTGAGATTGTATACTGGCTGTATTGTTGAGTTGAACAACTATGTGCTCTGTGTTTCACAGCTCAGCTTGTCTGTCTGAAGCTTTAGGAAGGCAGTAAATAAACCAAGGCAGTGTTTTATGACCCTCTGCTCTCTGTGTGGTGCTCTCTGTTGTGTCCAAGGCTCCTGCATCATGTTCATCATCGCACTGTATCCCACTTTGGCCTCGCCACGTGTCTGTGCGTGCGTGTGTCCGTGTGTGTATTTGTGTGTGTGCCTGTGCTATTATGCGTGCATGCACATTTACACATGTACACATTCCATTTACCAGGCTGTGTGATTCGGCTATCTAAATGTGTTTTACCTTTTTCTGGAGTGTATTTGAGCAGTGAATTGAGACTCATTTGTCAGGTGAGTGTGAGTTACAGTTCTCTGGCCTGCATGCCCTGTCACCGCCTGGCCTCTCTCTCTCTCTGCCAGATAGATGGGATGCCCTGGCAGCCATCTGTACAAAGTCCTGTTATTTACTGGCCTCTTTAGCCTATTTCACTGGCAAACAAATTAGCCCAAGTGTGTCTGCAGCACAACTAACCCCTGGGTTTCAGGCCACTCTGTCCATCGACTTACTCTGCCAGGTCCCAGCCCTAGCCATGTCTCTGTAAGGCAGATAGACGGGCCATTGTGTCTCTCCTACTCTAGCTTGCTCTCTCTATTATGATGTACTGTACGTGACTGTATATTTCTTAGACATTAAACGAGAAGAGTATTTCTTCTGTGTATTTATTTCATTTAGTAATGAACACAGTCAATAAAAGTTCATATTTTGAAGGGTAGTTATAATTGGAACTGGTTGTCTCTATAGCTAAATGTAAGGGCTGCTCTTTCACACTACCGGTGTGTAGAAAGGCCTTTTTAACTGAATAATTACTCATAAAATAATAATACACCCATATGCAGGTTTATAGGCCTCTCCCGCCAGGAAGGGCCTGCTGGGTTTACACAGTCAGTTGAAGCCACAAGCCCAGCCAAGCTGAGGGAAGAGCCTACTGTAGCTAAGTTACAACCATGGAGACCTGTCTCACTGCTCTACCTGGCTCTACCCAACTACCTAAGGCCATGCACACTCTCAACCCTTAACCCTGGCCTAGATACAGCTAGCTCCATGTAGTATAGTACTGAGGTTACCACCCATGTATAGTGATACCCACCACAGTGGGATCTAACAATGACTCGATGTAGAAGAACAAAACACTAACATAATCATCCTCTCTCTGTCTCTATCTCTCTCTCTCTCACCCCCTCCCTCCCTCCCTGATCCAAGAGTGAACCGGCTGAATTAGTTGAGCAAACACAGCAGACTGATTGATTGATGTTCGTGGGGTTTGATGATGATGAAGTATGGCCATTGTTCTGTGTGTTTTCCCCTGTCCAACAGCCCCATAGGTTGGCCATGTTAACTACTTCCTGTAGTGGCTGAGTGACTGAGTGATGGATGGGCCTAGCTGGGTATATACTGTCCCCCTGCCTGGCGGGGCCCCAGGGCTGCTGGGAAACGGCCCCACTTGAAGAGACATTGTGCTAGAGGGGAGGCACAGGTATGCATTGTTCTGGCCAGGTCAGCAGGCAACAGACCAACCCAGCCTCAATTAAGCCAACAATAAGGTGTCAGGGAAGACAAAATAACCAGGTGTGTGTTGTGGAAAGTATCGGTTTGGGGTCATATCCCTTTCACGTGTGTGTGTGTGGGTGGGTGGGTGGGTGGGTGGGTGGTCAGGGACTGGGTGAAAGGGGGGTTTGGAAGTGAGTGTTTGTGTGTGCGTGCACATGGTCTGTATGCTGGTTGGTGGCCCTAGGCAGTAGTAATAGTAGGAGCAGTCAGGGGTAGATGATATCACTACTCAGAGGTCTCTGTCATCAGTGGGCTGGCCCATGATCATTTATCAATGACAGAGACCAGCACCAGTCAACACGACGACACAACATTGACTTATTGACCTATTCTAGCTAATTGATGACATACTGTAAAATGTAATGCTTTATTTGTACCAAAATCATGGCCTTAAAAATTGCAGTGGTAAATTTGTCATGCTAAATTCGCAGTGATTTCCAATGCAATAAATGATCTCTCTTCCCAGTACGTTCATGTACAAAACAGCTCATGCTTTGTTTTCATCTCCATCAATCCTTTTTCCTCATGGAGAAGATATTTCAACATCTTCACTGACTTTTGTTTGTGTTTCATCGTCTGCCTTATCCATTCACCCTCTCCTCTCCTCTCCTGACTTGACTGATGAGTGGGTTATAGTCTGTGACAATAGCTCCCCAGAGCAGCCCCTCCATGCTCCCATGCTAGGCCCAGAAGCATTAGACTACTGAGGCAGGTAGAGAAACAGGGGAGCCTCGAGCCTCCACATGATCAGCACATAATACAGGTCCTGTTTCTCTGCTAACGGAATGAGAGGGCCAGTCAAAACCATAAGCTCTGTCTACCAGCTCATTAGCAGATAGGCCCTCTATACACACACACACACACACGTCTCTCTTCCACCCCCAGCAGTGTTACCATCCTTGCAAGACCCAACCAGGTCAGATGGGTTGCTGAATTCCAAAGCCTCTTTTCAAAGTAAAACAAACCATCCCCTAGACTTCACATCGTCTGTGTGTGGGTCTGTATGGCTTCTAACAGTTTCACAAGCACTCAGTTCAGTAAGTATTAGGATGAATGTGGTAGCACTGTTTGTGGGAGTCTAAGTTAAGTGTTGTTGTTGATAGCAAGAGCTTATTGGCTTTAATGAGTTCCAGGGGGCAAGGTGTGTGTGTGTGTGTGTGGGGGGGGGGGGGGGGGGGGGGGGGGCATATATGTAGCATATATGATGTTTGTGGGACACTGCTGTGGCCTGGCTCTGGTCACCAGCCTGTCTGTCCTACAGGGCCTCTCTCTCTCTCCAGCCTTGATCTTCACTAGTGGCTCTGAAGTCCTCTGACCCACTTTTTCCTCAACTCCCCGGCTAGGTCTTCAGTGGACATGTCCAGCCCTGGACCAGCCCTTAGCTCCAGAGGCCTGCTGCTCCAAAACATTACCATTTCCATCACTCTGGTCACCACTCTTAGTCTTCAGCTTGACAAGCTTTTCCTCTTGGCTCTGCCTGTCTGAGGGGCAGAGAGACCTCCACTACTTCCCTCTCCTCTCTCATTCAGATTCACAGCTTCTTTTTGAGCCCGATTCCCTTGAGTTGGTTTGTAGCATTTGTGCTTATTTCTGTCTCACTTCCTTATCGGCGTTAACCTAGTTAGCGGTGTTAGCCTAGTTAGAGGTGTTAACCTAGTTAGAGGTGTTAACCTAGTTAGCGGTGTTAGTCTAGTTAGCGGTGTTAGCCTAGTTAGCGGTGTTAGCCTAGTTAGCGTTGTTAACCTAGTTAGTGGTGTTAGCCTAGTTAGCGGTGTTAGTCTACCGTAATTTCCGGACTATTAAGCGCACCTGAATATAAGCCGCACCCACTGAATTTAAAAAATATATATATTTTGAACATAAATAAGCCGCACATGTCTATAAACCGCAGGTGCCTACCGGTACATTGAAACAAATGAACTTTACACAGGCTTTAACGAAACACGGCTTGTAACAAAAATAAATAGGCTTTAACGAAACACGGCTTGTAACAAAAATAAATAGGCTTTAACGAAACACGACTTGTAACAAAAATAAATAGGCTTTAACGAAACACGGCTTGTAACAAAAAATAAAAAATTTGCAGTAAGCTTTAGTTGTCTTTTTGCACTGAGTCAATTCCTCACGCTGCTGTTTCCAACGTCTTATCATCGACTCATTAAGACCAAGCTCCCGTGCAGCAGCTCTATTTCCTTTTCCAACAGCCAGATCAATCGCCTTCAACTTGAAAGCTGCATCATATGCATTTCTCCGTGTCTTTGCCATGATGAGGGTGACAAAATGACTACCGTAATCAGAATGATGGGAAGTTTGAGAGCGCTTGATTTAATCTAAACAGTAAACAAAAAAGTTGTTTGACCTTAACCCGTTCGGCCGAAACCCGAAAGCTTCATGCCGCCAAAAAACTGAGCACGTCACAGAATGTTTTTTTGGAGAGAAAAAAATTGAAAGCGGGAAAAATCCATATATTAGCCGCATCATTGTTTAAGCTGCGAGGTTCAAAGCCTGGGAAAAAAGTTGCGGCTTATAGTCCGGAATTTACGGTAGTTAGCGGCGTTAACCTCGTTAGCGGTGTTAGCCTAGTTAGCGGTGTTAGCTTAGTTAGCGGTGTTAGCCTAGATTGCAGTGTTAGCCTAGTTAGCACTCTGCCATCCATATTAGTGGGATTAGAATGGCTCTATTTACTTATGCCAAGATAGCACAGCAATGAGAAGCCAGGCATAATTGAGTCATCATCTACACTGAACAAAAATATAAATGCAACATGTAAAGTTTTGGTCCCATGTTTCTTGAGCTGAAATTAAAAATCCCTGACATTTTCCATATGCACAAACAAAAAGCTTATTTCTCTCAAATTTTGTGCACAAATTTGTTTACATCCCTGTTAGTGAGCATTTCTCATTTGCCAAGATAATCCATCCACTTGACAGGTGGATTAATCAGCATGATCATTACACAGGTGCACCTTGTGCTGGGGACAATTAAAGGCCACTTTCAAATGTGCGGTTTTGTCACACAACACAATGCCACGGATGTCTCAAGTTTTGAGGGAGCGTGCAGTTGGCATGCTGACTGGAGGAATGTCCACCAGAGCTGTTGCCAGATAATTAAATGTTCATTTCTCTACCCTAAGCTGCCTCCAACGTCGTTTTAGAGAATTTGTCAGTACATACAACAGGCCTCACAACCACAGACCACATGTTACCATGCCAGCAGAGGACCTCCATATCTGGCTTCTTCGCCTGCGGGATTGTCTGAGGGGGGTATTTGTGTCTGTAATAAAGCCCTTTTGTGGGGAAAAACTCATTCTGATTGGCAGGGCCTGGCTGCCAAGTGGGTGGGCCTATTCCCTCCAAGGCCCACCCATGGCTACATCCCTGCCCAGTCATGTGAAATTCATAGATTAGGGCCTAATGAATTTATTTCAATTGACTTATTTTCTTATATGAACTGCAACTCATTAAAAACTTTGAATGTTGTTGCATGTTGGGTTTATATTTTTGTTCAGTATATATCTCATCTAATATGCCTGTTTGATGTCACTGGCCTCTTCCTCCGTGCCTGCCTGACGGGCTGGCCAGAGAGAGAGAGAAAACAGCCTTAGCCAAGCAATTCTCATCCTCTTTTTAGATGAGAAAAAAGAAGCTAAAAGTGTTGTGAGTCTCCCCAGAGAGGACGGACCTGACGTTTAAAACTTAATCAGCCAGGTGGAATTAGCCAAGACAAGTCACTCTTTCTGCCGCTGCACCTCTCTTCTCTCTCACGGTCATCATGTTTAATGCATCTCCTGGACAGCGAACACAACGCGATGAAGGCTCCGGCTATTAGGCCAGCATTAAGATGTTTTGATAGGTGGCCCAGAGAGGGGGATGAGAGGAGAGAGGGAGGAGAGGAGGGGGGGATGAGAGGAGGAGAGGAGAGGAGGAGGGGAGGAGAGGAGAGAGGGAGGAGAGGAGGGGGGATGAGAGGAGGAGAGTAGAGAGGGAGGAGAGGAGGGGGGATGGTGTGATGTATTCATAAAGAGAGACGCTCACCTTATCTGCTCCAACCTTGAAGAAGGGTGTGTGTGTGTGTGTGTGTGTGTGTGTGTGTGTGTGTGTGTGTGACAACACGCACAAAAACACACACACACCTTTCATACACACCTCTAAGGCGACAACACCGGCGTCGCTTTTCGCTCTTGCTTTGATTGACAGGTCCTCAAATGAGTAGCTGTGGGCTCTGGCCCTCCAAATAACTGGGCCGTCAAATTACATCCAGAGGGCTGGCCGTCCTCCTCCGTCGGCAGGGGAGGTCTATTTATTTATCTGTTTATTTGCTTGGTTTAAATATTTGGTGGGGAAAATATTGAATTTTTGTCCCCCGGTCAGAGTGGCTCATATTTAGTTAATAAAGAACGGAGGAGGTTGTTTGCTCAGGAAAGTGCAGGATAGGAGACTTTATTTAAGGAAGTCCTTGGAGAGGATGAGGGGATGACCTTTCTCTCAGCCAGGCGATGCTGTGTACTCTGACTGCACTGAGCTTAGCCTAGTGCTGCTGCTCTCTCTCTATCTATCTCTATCTCTCTCTACCTATCTCTATCTCTCTACCCCGCTCCCTCGCTCCAACTCGCTCAACCTCTTCTTCTGGCTCTTTTCCCATCCTTGTTGATTCTGCTCTCTTTCTCTGTCGAATATCGCTCCATCTCTCTCTCTGTCTCTCTCTCCTTTTCTCTCTCTCGTGTCTGTCTCTCTCCCTCTCTCCCTCTCTCTCCCTCTCTCTCTCTCTCTCTCTCTCTTTCTTCCTCTCTCCACACCCTCTCCATCTCTCTTTGTCTCTCTCCTTTTCTCTCTCTCCGTGTCCATCTCTCTTCCTCTCTCTTTCTTCCTCTCTCCACAACCTCTCCATCTCTCCTGCAACTATCTCTTTCTGCTGTGTCCTGCTCTATTTGACTGGAGACTGAGGAGTCTCTCTCTGGATTCTCCAGGCTGCATCCAGGTTAAACTCTTAATTGCCTTCCAGTGGGTGGTTTAAGGCCTGGGCTCACTGAGGCTCAGTCCCTGTGCTGGGCAGTAGGGGTTGTATGTGTATGTGTGTGTGCATGTGTGTGTGTGTCGTCCCATATTGGATTACGGCACAGAGCTGTCTAATGATAAAGCTCATTAATATAGATGATGGAGATGACCTCTGACAGCAGCATAGCTTAGCACAGTTCCTCCTAGAGAAACACAATGATCCTCCTGGAAACACACACACAATGATCCTCCTGGAGAGACACACACGATGATCCTCCTTGAGACACACACACACACACACAATGATCCTCCTAGAGAGACACACAATGATCCTCCTAGAGAGACACACAAGGATCCTCCTGGAAAAACACACACAATGATCCTCCTGGAGAAACACACAATGATCCTCCTGGAGAGACACACTCAATTATCCTCCTGGAAACACACAATGATCCTCCTGGAGACACACACACAATGATCCTCCTGGAGACGCACGCTCAATGATCCTCCTGGAGAGGCACACAATGATCCTCCTGGAGAGACACACACAATGTTCCTCCTGGAGAAACACACACTATTATCCTCCTGGAGACACACACACACACACTCCATCATCAAAATCAAATCAAATTTATTTATATAGCCCTTCGTATATCAGCTGAAATCTCAAAGTGCTGTACAGAAACCCAGCCTAAAACCCCAAACAGCAAGCAATGCATGTGAAAGAGGCACGGTGGCTAGGAAAAACTCCCTAGGAAAAACTCCATAGAAAGGCCAAAAACCTAGGAAGAAACCTAGAGAGGAACCAGGCTATGAGGGGTGGCCAGTCCTCTTCTGGCTGTGCCGGCTGGATATTATAACAGAACATGGTCAAGATGTTAAAATGTTCATAAATGACCAGCATGGTCAAATAATAACAATCATTGTAGTTGTCGAGGGTGCAACAAGCACGTCCGGTGAACAGGTCAGGGTTCCGTAGCCACAGGCAGAACAGTTGAAACTGGAGCAGCAGCATGGCCAGGTGGACTGGGGACAGCAAGGAGTCATCATGCCAGGTAGTCCCGAGGCATGGTCCTAGGGCTCAGGTCCTCCGAGAGAAAGAAAGAAAGAGAGAAAGAGAGAATTAGAGAGAGCATATTTAAATTCACACAGGACACCGGATAAGACAAGAGAATACTCCAGATGAAACAGACTGACCCTAGCCCCCCGGCACATAAACTACTGCAGCATAAATACTGGAGGCTGAGACTGGAGGCTGAGACAGCTCCTTCTTGGTCAAATAGCCCTTACACAGCCTGGAGGTGTATTGGGTCATTGTCCTGTCAAAAAACAAATGATAGTCCCACTATGCTCAAACCAGATGGGATGGTGTATCGCTGCAGAATGCTGTGGTATCCATGCTGGTTAAATGTGCCTTGAATTCTAAATAAATCACTGACAGTGTCATCAGCAAAGCACCCCAACACCATCACACCTCCTCCTTAATGCTTCACGGTGGGAACCACACATGCAGAGATCATCCATTCACCTATTCTGCGTCTCACAAAGACTCGGCGGTTGGAACCAAAAATCTCAAATTTGGATTAATCAGACCAAAGGACAGATTTCCACCTGTTTAATGTCCATTGTTCGTGTCCATTGCTTGGCCCAAGCAAGTCTCTTCTTCTTATTGGTGTCCTTTAGTAGTCGTTTCTTTGCAGCAATTCGACCATGAAGGCCTGATTCATGCAGTCTCCTCTAAACAGTTGATGTTGAGATGTGTCTGTTACTTGAACTCTGTGAAGCATTTATCTAGGGCTGCAATCTGAGGCTGGTAACTCTAATGAATGTATCCTTTCCAGCAGAGGTAACTCTGGGTCTTCCATTCCTGTGGTGGTCCTCGTGAGAGCCAGTTTTATCATAGCGCTTCATGGTTTTTGCAACTGCACTGGAAGAAACTTTCAAAGTTCTTGAAATGTTCCGGATTGACTTAAAGTAACTGTCCTTTCTCTTTGCTTATTTGAGCTGTTCTTGCCATAATATGAACTTGGTCTTTTACCAAATAGGGCTATCTTCTGTATACCACCCCTACCTTGTCACAACACAACTGATTGGCTCAAATACATTAAGAAGTAAAGAAATTCCACAAATTAACTTTTAATAAGGCACACCTGTTAATTGAAATGCATTCCAGGTGACTACCTCATGAAGCTGGTTGAGAGAATACTAAGAGTGGCAAAGCTGTCATCAAGGCAAAGGGTGGCTACTTTGAAGAATCTCAAATATAACATATGTTTAACACTTTTTTGGTTACTACATGATTCCATATCTGTTATTTCATAGTTTTGATGTCTTCACTATTATTCTACAATGTAGAAAATAGTAAAAATAAAAATCCCTTGAATGAGTAGGTGTGTCCAAACTTTTGACTGTATGTCTTTCGTTTACATTTTAGTAGACGCTCTTATCCAGAGCAACTTACAGTAGTGAATGCATACATTTCATAAATGTTTTTCCCGTACTGGTCCCCCGTGGGAATCGAACCCACAACCCTGGCGTTGCAAACACCATGCTCTACCAACTGAGCCACACAGCACCCCCTGCATTTTACTTAGGTATCTCTCTTTCTCTCTTTCTCTCTCCCTCTTTCTATCACTCTCTCTCTTTCTCTCTCTCTCTTTCTCTCCCCCTATGTTTCTCTCTCTTTCTCTCTCTCTCTTTCTCTCTTTCACTCTCTCTCTTTCTCTACCCACTTTTCACCTCTCTCTGTGCCTCCTACCTTCATGTATCACTCTGTATCTACTACTAATATGTCTGTTAACTCTGTCTGCTCTCCTGGCCCCTCAGTGATGTAATGCTGTAAATCATCAGTAATGATATGAGAGGGGACAGTATATCTTGTTGATATGTGGACCCTACTCTTCCTGGAAGTCCTATGTCCTGGATGATGTATCAGACACAGTAACCACACACAGTTACAAAGCGTCTCCCCCTTTCACTCACAGCTAGAGACTGTTGAAGTATAGAGAGGTGTGGTGTGTCAGTCCACAGGGGGGCTGTCCACGGTACAGGACCCAACCCTGTCACCAGCACACGACTGCCACGGCTCCCGATCAAACCTCCCTCCAACAACAGCCCCATAAGCCATCTCCCCGATAATGCTTTTCTGCCACTAAAATAGAACCACTAATCAATGGGATCAATCCTGCAATGCCTCCGCTTATAAATCTGTTGTCAGCGACTGCTGGCTCGCGTGTCGCACCCCACCCCCCCACTCCCCCATGCAGTCAAAACAAAAGACAGGGGCCATGTAGCCAATAGTCATGTTAGCCTTCTATCCAGTCACTACTCCACTGAGCCACACAGCCCACTAGTGGTTAAACAACCCAGTCATTTCATAACCCCATATTACAGAGTTAATGCCCTTCTCAGTGCTCCACCCCTGTCATTGATTCCTGTTTAAAAGGCTTTGGTTAGTCAATACCACCTCCTCCTCCCCATCTGTTTCTGTTTACTAATAAATAAAGTGGAGAGCATTGACAGGGCCCAGCAGCCTCGCCGGCCTGTTAAAGCATGTAT
This sequence comes from Salmo trutta, assembly GCF_901001165.1. Taxonomy (NCBI): domain Eukaryota; kingdom Metazoa; phylum Chordata; class Actinopteri; order Salmoniformes; family Salmonidae; genus Salmo; species Salmo trutta. The sequence continues at coordinate 28,523,019 of NC_042968.1, forward strand.
GATAATGAGCACTGGGCCGATGTGTGTGTGTGTGTGTGTGTGTGTGTGTGTGTGTGTGTGTGTGTGTGTGTGTGTGTGTGTGTGTGTGTGTGTGTGTGTGTGTGTGTGTGTGTGTGTGTGTGTGTGTGTGTGTGAGTGTACAGACTGGAGTAGGTGGAGAGGGAGGGAAGGGGGAACACTAAAGTCTACAATACACTGCACTCTAATCATGTTAATTGCCTGGTAGTCCAGTTGTTGTTTAACATCACTCATCAGACGAGAGGCGCTTTTACTTTGGCTGCATGGATTTTTTCCGTATTTTTTTTTGTGGGCTGTTTTTTTCTGTGTAGGTCAGCTGTAAAGGTTGTGTCTGGTCATTTGTCAGCAGGCAACCACACACACACACACACACACACACACACACACACCAGGAGCAGCACAGACTCCATACTCTGTCATTCTGATCCATTATGGATCATACTGATGGGCTCGTTTGGTTTGGCCTTGATGCATTTATTTTAAAATCCGCTCAATCTTTTTTCTCCCCCCTCCATTCCAGTTTAGCAGTATCTACATAGGCCTAAAGGAATGTTCATATTAATATTGATGATGCATGTGAAGGAAGGAAAATCTATGTCTTGAAAAAACAAGACCACATAACCCACACCACACCACAGGCCGCACGCACGCACACACGCACGCACTCACTCACACACACACACACACACACACACACACACACACACACACACACACACACACACACACACACACACACACACACACACACACACACACAATTGACTTCCTGTGGAACAAGATTCCGCTGATGTACAGCACTTGCCTCGCCCCACACCCCCAGACAAACACAGGAGTGCTGTGTCATCTCTGACCTTTGACACTGGAAACAGCCCTGACCCCAGAGAGTAGGAGAGCAGGGACTCTGGGACCCAGGTGAGATATGGGGTCGAAGGTCAGATGTCCAGTGTGTCAGGCCTGCTGATCAGGAAGTGTAGCTTCTGGCCGTAGGGGCTGACCCTTGCTCCTATTCTGATTGGTGTAGGTCAGTATGTGTTTATCCTACCCTTGCAGTTTTGTTTTGGCCCACCTCTATGCCTCCCATACGGAGTCTGTGGAGGTCAAATATAATGTGGAGGTTTAAGTCAAGGTGTGTGTTAAGCATACTAAGACTCTATAGGCTCATGGTTGTTTGCCCCACTCTTGGTCCCCACGTATGCTGGGCTCTCACAGTGGACACATCCTACAACTACCCCCTGCCAGCCCTACGAGAGAGGTCTGACTGAGATACCTTCCTCAACCCAGGGAGGGACCAGTCCTCTGTTGTTTTGTTAGCCCCAGTCTCCTGGTAGTTGTGTGAGGGTTGTGAAAACAGAAGAGCAGCATGGTAGTAAAGCTTCCTTCCTCTCCTCTGTCTCCCTCCCTAATAGGCCTTTTACTCACGTCCGGATCACACTGTCCTAAGAGTGTAGCACAGCCCTGTCTGCTCAAAGGCAAACAGTGGGACACACACACACACACACACACACACACACACACACACACACACACACACACACACACACACACACACACACACACACACACACACACACCACACGCACATACACACACACACACACACACATTAAAAGCCTCGGCATGGGGTGGCCTCCCTATCCTTGAAGTCTCCTCAAACACAGAGGATTATTATATTACACCCTGTTTGCTGTGTGTGTGTGTGTGTGTGTGTGTGTGTGTGTGTGTGTGTGTGTGTGTGTGTGCATCCTCTTGTGTGTCCAACATTTTTCAAGTATTTGTTTCAAACTTTCATGTCCCCACAACTTAACTTGTCACTATTTACCATCACTGAAAATCAGATGCCATCTGGACTTTGAGATATTGAAATATTATTGCCCATAATATGTGATTGACTGTATTATTCTTCAGAGAACAGGGAAAGTGCTTAAGACTGGGATCGACTTCAATCATCTTCATTCCTTCCTCACAGAGAAGATGGGCAGCTCTCACTCTCCTCTCTTCTTCTTTCCCTACTCCTCCTCTTCTTCCTCTGTCTAGGGAATCATTACTGCTTTGGTAAATATTTCATATCCCTCAATACCTCAGCAGCTCACTGCCACCTGCCTGCCTCCCTTCTTCTCCTCTCTTCTCTTCTCTCCTCTCCTCCCCTCTTCTCTTCTCCTCTCTTCTCTCTTCTCTCCTCTTCTCCTCTCTTCTCTCAGATAGACACAGGACAGGGATAAACAGATCAAAATGAGAGAGGGGGGCAGGGAGGGAAGGAAAGAGATGCCCATCATATATTAGGCATTCCCACATTCACAGGGATCTGGAAGGGGGTGGGGGATTGGGGTTTCTCTCTATACCATGGAGTTCTTAACAGAGTTCTTTCAAGGAAGTAAAGATTCCCTGCATGTTGTCAAATCTGTGCCCAACAACGTTTTGCTTTCCAAGCCCTTTTTTTCCCAAGCTTTTTTTTCCTCACATGAAAGAAAGAGGTTCAGAGGCTGTTGTGCTGGGAGAGGGAGAGGGGGGTGGGAGAGGGGGATGAGAGGGAGACAGAGAGTGAAGAGTGAATACTAACCTTCTCCTTCCTCCTTGCTCTGACCTTGTGTAGGCCTGTGAGCTGCACCCTCTCTTTCTCTCCCTCTCCTTCCTCTCTCCCTTCTTTTCTCTCCCTCTTTATTTCCCAGCCCCACCAGTTTACACCTGCAGTGTCCTCCCTCTCCATCCCTCTCTCTGTCTCCCTCCCTCCCTTCCTTCCTGTCTTTTGGTCTTGAAAGGGACTCAAAGAGATAAAGTTTGGGGATGAAATATTCAGTGTAGATTTAAGCACTTTAAGTTGTTTCAGAGTGGTTACCTTGCTGGCACTGAGCTTAGACTTCATAAATAAATGGTCAATGGCTAGCTCTGTGTGAGTTTGTGTGTGTGTGTGTGTGTGTGTGTGTGTGTGTGTGTGTGTGTGTGTGTGTGTGTGTGTGTGTGTGTGTGTGTGTGTGTGTGTGTGTGTGTGTGTCACCTGTACTGTCCACATGGCTGGAAAACAATAATTGAACTTAACATTTTAGTATCGGGGATAAACAAGGGCCTGATATGTTTACCTCACATTATTCTAACATTATTGTCTTATATATCTTTCCCTCCAATTCCCCAGAAGTTAAAACATATTTCTTGTTTCTGTTATTGAGAAAAAGACTTGAATGTTTCCTTTGACTCAGTGAATGTTTCAACTCATGTTCTCACATTAGCTTTTCAGCGCTGGACATTTCTCCAGACACTACTCTGTACCAGGAAACCAAATGAGTCCGTAACAAATGTTTTGGCTTCTGTCTGAACTCTGTAAGTGGGAGAGAGCGAGGGAGAGAGCGAGGGAGAGAGCGAGGGAGAGAGAGAGCGAGAGAGAGAGAGAGAGAGAGAGAGAGAGAGAGAGAGAGAGAGAGAGAGAGAGAGAGAGAGAGAGAGAGAGAGAGAGCAAGTGGAGCAGCCTGCCAGCAATGGTAGTGTGTTTGCATTCCCAGAGACCCCCTGGGACAATGACCTCTGAGCTTCCGGATGGACTGCCGCCAGTTCCTCTCTTCCAACAAAAAAAAGAGAAGAGAAAAGTATAAAATGAAAGAAGAGAAAGGAAGAAATAACATGCAGACATAGAATTGTTCCCATTATGATTAGCTATAGAAATAGATTTTCTCCCCGCATTGAGATTGGGATAAGAATGATAGGAATAAGGCTTTAGTAGGAATAGGAATTGAAGAAGTCCTGATTCATTTGAATGAGTGTAGATATGGTCTAGGCCTATGTTAGCGTAGCAGGCTAATCTGCAGATGACAGAGGGATCCCTGAGAATGGTAGAGTTGACCAAGGAGAGAATTTAGCCACCTCTGTTGAGGGGAATTCCCCCGGGGTCATGGCCAATCTGACGGGGCTGTGGAGGGTGGGGACGGGGCTGTGGAGGTTGGGGACGGGGCTGTGGAGGGTGGGGACAGGGCTGTGGAGGGTGGGGACGAGGCTGTGGAGGTTGGGGAAGAGGCTGGGGAGATTGGGGACGGGGCTGTGGAGGGTGGGGACGAGGCTGTGGAGGGTGGGGACGGGGCTGTGGAGGTTGGGGAAGAGGCTGGGGAGATTGGGGACAGGGCTGTGGAGGGTGGGGACGGGGCTGTGGAGGTTGGGGAAGGGGCTGGGGAGGGTGGGGACGGGGCTGTGGAGGGTGGGGACGGGGTTGTGGAGGGTGGGGACGGGGCTGTGGAGGGTGGGGACGGGCTGTGGAGGGTGGGGACGGGGCTGTGGAGGGTGGGGACGGGGCTGTGGAGGTTGGGGACGGGGCTGTGGAGGGTGGGGACGGGGCTGTGGAGGTTGGGGACGGGGCTGGGGAGGGTGGGGACGGGGCTGTGGAGGGTGGGGACGGGGCTGTGGAGGGTGGGGACGGGGCTGTGGAGGTTGGGGACGGGGCTGTGGAGGGTGGGGACGGGGCTGTGGAGGGTGGGGACGGGGCTGTGGAGGTTGGGGACTGGGCTGTGGAGGTTGGGGACGGGGCTGTGGAGGGTGGGGACGGGGCTGTGGAGGGTGGGGACGGGGCTGGGGAGGGTGGGGACGGGGCTGTGGAGGTTGGGGACGAGGCTGGGGAGGTTGGGGACAGGGCTGGGGAGGGTGGGGACGGGTGGGGACGGGGCTGTGGAGGGTGGGGACGGGGCTGGGGAGGGTGGGGACGGGGCTGTGGAGGTTGGGGACGGGGCTGTGGAGGGTGGGGACGGGGCTGTGGAGTGTGGGGACGGGGCTGTGGAGGTTGGGGATGGGTCTGTGGAGGGTGGGGACGGGGCTGTGGAGGGTGGGGACGGGGCTGTGGAGGGTGGGGACGGGGCTGTGGAGGTTGGGGACGGGGCTGTGGAGGGTGGGGACGGGGGCTGTGGAGGGTGGGGACGGGGCTGTGGAGGGTGGGGACGGGGCTGTGGAGGTTGGGGACTGGGCTGTGGAGTTTGGGGACGGGGCTGTGGAGGGTGGGGACGGGGCTGTGGAGAGTGGGGACGGGGCTGGGGAGGGTGGGGACGGGGCTGTGGAGGGTGGGGACGGGGCTGTGGAGGGTGGGGACGGGGCTGTGGAGGTTGGGGACTGGGCTGTGGAGTTTGGGGACGGGGCTGTGGAGGGTGGGGACGGGGCTGTGGAGAGTGGGGACGGGGCTGGGGAGGGTGGGGACGGGGCTGTGGAGGTTGGGGGACGGGGCTGTGGAGGTTGGGGAAGGGGCTGGGGAGGGTGGGGACGGGGCTGTGGAGGGTGGGGACGGGGCTGTGGAGGGTGGGGACGGGGCTGTGGAGGGTGGGGACGGGGCTGTGGAGGTTGGGGACGGGGCTGTGGAGGGTGGAGACGGGGCTGTGGAGGTTGGGGACGAGGCTGGGGAGGGTGGGGACGGGGCTGGGGAGGGTGGGGACGGGGCTGTGGAGGGTGGGGACGGGGCTGTGGAGGGTGGGGACGGGGCTGTGGAGGTTGGGGACGGGGCTGGGGAGGTTGGGGACGAGGCTGGGGAGGGTGGGGACGGGGCTGGGGAGGGTGGGGACGGGGCTGTGGAGGGTGGGGACGGGGCTGGGGAGGGTGGGGACAGGGCTGTGGAGGTTGGGGACGGGGCTGGGGAGGTTGGGGACGGGGCTGGGGAGGGTGGGGACGGGTGGGGACGGGGCTGTGGAGGGTGGGGACGGGGCTGTGGAGGTTGGGGACGGGGCTGGGGAGGATGGGGACGGGGCTGTGGAGGGTGGGGACGGGGCTGTGGAGGTTGGGGACGGGGCTGTGGAGGGTGGGGACGGGGCTGTGGAGGGTGGGGACGGGGCTGGGGAGGGTGGGGAAGGGGCTGTGGAGGTTGGGGACGAGGCTGGGGAGGTTTGGGGACGGGGCTGGGGAGGGTGGGGACGGGTGGGGACGGGGCTGTGGAGGTTGGGGACGGGCTGGGGAGGTTGGGGACGGGGCTGTTGAGGGTGGGGACGGGGCTGTGGAGGTTGGGGACTGGGCTGTGGAGTTTGGGGACGGGGCTGTGGAGGGTGGGGACGGGGCTGTGGAGGTGGGGACAGGGCTGTGGAGGGTGGGGACGGGGCTGTGGAGGTTGGGGACGGGGCTGGGGAGGGTGGGACGGGGCTGTGGAGGGTGGGGACAGGGCTGTGGAGTGTGGGGACGGGGCTGTGGAGGTTGGGGACGGGGCTGTGGAGGGTGGGGACGGGGCTGTGGAGGGTGGGGACGGGTCTGTGGAGGGTGGGGACGGGGCTGTGGAGGGTGGGGACGGGGCTGTGGAGAGTGGGGACGGGGCTGGGGAGGGTGGGGACGGGGCTGTGGAGGTTGGGGACGGGGCTGTGGAGGTTGGGGAAGGGGCTGGGGAGGGTGGGGACGGGGCTGTGGAGGGTGGGGACGGGGCTGTGGAGGGTGGGGACGGGGCTGGGGAGGATGGGGACGGGCTGTGGAGGGTGGGGACGGGGTTGTGGAGGTTGGGGACGGGGCTGTGGAGGGTGGGGACGGGGCTGTGGAGGGTGGGGATGGGGCTGGGGAGGGTGGGGACGAGGCTGGGGAGGTTTGGGGATGGGGGTGGGGACGGGTGGGGACGGGGCTGTGGAGGGTTGGGACGGGGCTGTGGAGGTTGGGGACGGGGCTGGGGAGGTTGGCGACGGGGCTGTGGAGGGTGGGGATGGGGCTGTGGAGGGTGGGGACAGGGCTGCGGAGGTTGGGGACGGGGCTGGGGAGGGTGGGGACGGGCTGTGTATGGTGGGGACGGGGCTGTGGAGGGTGGGGACGGGGCTGTGGAGGGTGGGGACGGGGCTGTGGAGGTTGGGGACGGGGCTGTGGAGGGTGGGGACAGGGCTGTGGAGGGTGGGGACGAGGCTGTGGAGGTTGGGGAAGAGGCGGGGGAGATTTTGGACGGGCTGTGGAGGGTGGGGGAAGAGGCTGTGAGGGTGGGGACGGGGCTGTGGAGGTTGGGGAAGGGGCTGGGGAGGGTGGGGACGGGGCTGTGGAGGGTGGGGACGGGGCTGTGGAGGTTGGTGACGGGGCTGTGGAGGGTGGGGACGGGGCTGTGGAGGGTGGGGACGGGGCTGTGGAGGTTGGGGACGGGGCTGTGGAGGGTGGGGACGGGGCTGTGTAGGGTGGGGACGGGGCTGTGGAGGGTGGGGACGGGGCTTTGGGGGTTGGGGACAGGGCTCTGGAGGGTGGGTACGGGGCTGTGGAGGGTGGGGACGGGCTGTGGAGGGTGGGGACAGGGCTGTGGAGGTTGGGGACTGGGCTGTGGAGGTTGGGGACGGGGCTGTGGAGGGTGGGGACGGGGCTGGGGAGGGTGGGGACGGGGGCTGTGGAGGTTGGGGACGAGGCTGGGGAGGTTGGGGACGGGGCTGGGGAGGGTGGGGACGGGTGGGGACGGGGCTGTGGAGGGTGGGGACGGGGCTGTGGAGGTTGGGGACGGGGCTGTGGAGGTTGGGGACGGGGCTGTGGAGGGTGGGGACAGGGCTGTGGAGGGTGGGGACGAGGCTGTGGAGGTTGGGGAAGAGGCGGGGGAGATTTTGGACGGGCTGTGGAGGGTGGGGAAGAGGCTGTGGAGGGTGGGGACGGGGCTGTGGAGGTTGGGGAAGGGGCTGGGGAGGGGTGGGGACGGGGCTGTGGAGGGTGGGGACGGGGCTGTGGAGGTTGGTGACGGGGCTGTGGAGGGTGGGGACGGGGCTGTGGAGGGTGGGGACGGGGCTGTGGAGGTTGGGGACGGGGCTGTGGAGGGTGGGACGGGGCTGTGTAGGGTGGGGACGGGGCTGTGGAGGGTGGGGACGGGGCTTTGGAGGTTGGGGACAGGGCTCTGGAGGGTGGGTACGGGGCTGTGGAGGGTGGGGACGGGCTGTGGAGGGTGGGGACAGGGCTGTGGAGGTTGGGGACTGGGCTGTGGAGGTTGGGGACGGGGCTGTGGAGGGTGGGGGACGGGGCTGGGGAGGGTGGGGACGGGGCTGTGGAGGTTGGGGACGAGGCTGGGGAGGTTGGGGACGGGGCTGGGGAGGGTGGGGACGGGTGGGGACGGGGCTGTGGAGGGTGGGGACGGGGCTGTGGAGGTTGGGGACAGGGCTGGGGAGGTTGGGGACGGGGCTGTGGAGGGTGGGGACGGGGCTGTGGAGGGTGGGGACGGGGCTGTGGAGGTTGGGGACGGGGCTGTGGAGGGTGGGGACAGGGCTGTGGAGGGTGGGACGAGGCTGTGGAGGTTGGGGAAGAGGCGGGGGAGATTTGGGACGGGGCTGTGGAGGGTGGGGACGAGGGCTGTGGAGGGTGGGGACGGGGCTGTGGAGGTTGGGGAAGAGGCTGGGGAGATTGGGGACAGGGCTGTGGAGGGTGGGGACGGGGCTGTGGAGGGTGGGGACGGGCTGTGGAGGTTGGGGACGGGGCTGTGGAGGGTGGGGACGGGGCTGTGGAGGGTGGGGACGGGGCTGTGGAGGTTGGGGACGGGGCTGTGGAGGGTGGGGATGGGGCTGGGGAGGTTGCGGAAGGGGCTGGGGAGGGTGGGGACGGGGCTGTGGTGGGTGGGGACGGGGCTGTGGAGGGTGGGGACGGGGCTGTGGAGGGTGGGGACGGGGCTGTGGAGGTTGGGGACGGGGCTGTGGAGGGTGGGGACGGAGCTGTGGAGGGTTGGGACGGGGCTGTGGAGGTTGGGGACGGGGCTGGGAGGTTGGGGACGGGGCTGTGGAGGGTGGGGATGGGGCTGTGGAGGGTGGGGACGGGGCTGTGGAGGTTGGGGACGGGGCTGGGGAGGGTGGGGACGCGCTGTGTAGGGTGGGGACGGGGCTGTGGAGGGTGGGGACGGGGCTGTGGAGGGTGGAGACGGGGCTGTGGAGGTTGGGGACGAGGCTGGGGACGGTGGGGACGGGGCTTGGGAGGGTGGGGGACGGGGCTGTGGAGGGTGGGGACGGGGCTGTGGAGGGTGGGGACGGGGCTGTGGAGGTTGGGGACGGGGCTGGGGAGGTTGCGGAAGGGGCTGGGGAGGGTGGGGACCTGGCTGTGGTGGGTGGGGATGGGGCTGTGGAGGGTGGGGACGGGGCTGTGGAGGGTGGGGACGGGGCTGTGGAGGTTGGGGACGAGGCTGGGGAGGGTGGGGATGGGGCTGGGGAGGGTGGGGACGGGCTGTGGTGGGTGGGGACGGGGCTGTGGAGGGTGGGGACGGGGCTGTGGAGGGTGGGGACGGGGCTGTGGAGGTTGGGACGGGGCCTGTGGAGGGTGGGGACGGAGCTGTGGAGGGTGGGGACGGGGCTGTGGAGGGTTGGGGACGGGGCTGGGGAGTGTGGGGACGGGGCTGTGGAGGGTGGGTATGGGGCTGTGGTTAGTGGGGACGGGGCTGTGGAGGTTGGGGACGGGGCTGGGGAGGGTGGGGTCGGGCTGTGTAGGGTGGGGACGGGGCTGTGGAGGGTGGGGACGGGGGCTGTGGAGGGTGGAGACGTGGGCTGTGGAGGTTGGGACGAGGCTGGGAGTGTGGGGACGGGGCTGGGGAGGGTGGGGACGGGGCTGTGGAGGGTGGGGACGGGGCTGTGGAGGGTGGGACGGGCTGTGGAGGGTTGGGAACGGGGCTGGGAAGGTTGGGACTGGGTGGGCCACGGGGCTGGGGAGTGTTGCGGAAGGGCCTGGGGAGGGTTGGGGACGGGATGTGGTGGTGGGGTTGGGGCTGTGGATGGGGGACG
>NC_042968.1:28532774-28585274 GCF_901001165.1 Salmo trutta
GTGGGTAAGCTAACAAGAAGAATTGCCAGATACTACATTGTAAAGTACTTACCTTATGTAATGAGTAGCTTTTAAAGCTCAGACTTCAGGGATTTCAGGTCCATTAACGCAGTACACCAGGTGGTGGATTTTGTTCTTGCAAATGAGCAGAACATTCCCATCCCATCCCTCTACTCCCCTCAGTACTTGTTCTTGTCAAAATCAAAATCTGTAATTCAAAAATAAAGTGGAGTTAGTACTTGCTGGAAGGAAGGGAAGTCAGTCATCTCTTATTTAAACTCAACTCATAATATAATATAATCTTTGTAAAACTAAGTTGCAGCAGTCGGGAGCAGGTATATGGCAAGAGGAATGATAGCCTCAGGGCTGTGAGCTCCCTCCCTGTGAAGCCAAGGCCCAGTGAGACTTCTCCTGCCTATCATCTCTATAGTATGGCAGCAGCGTTTCCCTCTGCAGCACCTTCTGAAGTTACCCTTGGTTCTACATGTGTAGTGGTAATTATGAATGAGGCACTAAGATCTGTACAAAACCATCAAACAGTTTACAGCTTGCTGCTATTGTAATAAAGATCAATAGACACAATATCAGTCATCATTTTGAAAGGGAGAGGAGAGGTGGTGCTTTACAGTCTCGCTGCACTCTCTCTCTCTCCACACAGAGTTGGGGTAGCACATCCCTTTTAATTGCTGTTTGTATGGCTGTGATGTGAGCTGAGTGAAAGACACTCATCCTCTAAGAGAGAGGAAGACAAAGAAACAGTGAGCTGTATTCCGGATTGGCTGTGTTCAACAGAACTGATAGATGTATGAGGAAGGCCAGAGATCAAAAACACAGCAAGGTACAGTAGTCTGTTATTATGTACTGCAACTGTGTGTGTGCTACTATGTGCAAGTATACATTCACAGACTGTGAGTGAGTATGAGTAACCTATAGAAGTCAGTATCCCTGAGTACCTGTGAGCGTACATACCGTATGAGCCTGTTCAGCGTGTGTGTGGCTGGATGCAGGGTTGAGGTAGGAGTGCTGGGACTGGGTCAGGTTGACCAGGGGATGACATGTCAGTTAGTTAGGGGGAGAGAAGATCAAACAGCAGTCTGGCACATAAAAATACTCTTAAAGTTCCCTGTTATTTCTCAAGCATATTTTACATTGTGACACATAAGATAAAGGGAGTATGGTAACCAACCATATGCAAAGTAACCCGCTCTGTGAGAACTACATGGGGTCAAAAACCTAAGCATATGTGTGAACGTCAGCCCTATGATACATTACCACTATCTAACGTTCACCTCTAAACATAATATGAGTGTGATATGACCCAGGAAGTGTCTTTAGGACATTAATCACGTGCTGACAACCTGTTAATGTAAATGCAGCATAGAGGCCACACAGAGAAGGACAAATCAATCAGGGTTTGAAAGGACACTAGGCCTAAACCAGAACTACAACCCCTTCAGTATTGGAGAGCATCATCCTACTGTATAAATAAGGTCTTGTTGTATCAGCGTATTACAATGAAAGATATTTTCCCTGTCTAGGCTACATGCGTGGAGTCCATGGACCACATGAACAGCCATAACCATTCTAGATTTCAGGGTGGGGTTAGTAACAATCCCTACACCTCAACTATGGTGAACTAGCGTACGACATCCTTATGTTTTAGAGCACACTAGTGCATCCTCACTCTTCTAACCTCATGTATAACTAGCTGGGGGATTGGTAGTGGAGTCAGGACAGCAGCTACTATAGGACAGAGAGGTGAAGGCAGGGTCTGCTTTGTTCTAGAGGCCAGGCCTCTTTACCTCCCCCTGTCTGAGTAGTACGAGTGGATCACTGCCTTGGAGTTGTGTTTCTCTACTCTCCAAATCATCTGGTCTCTATTTGTTCTTCATAAGTGAAACTCTGGCTGCTCTGTTTTCGCCACAGATGCGTGCAGAAAGTCGTTAAGTGTGTTCGACAACAACAGGGGCTTAGAAACACCACGCAGCGTGTTTCTATTTAGCATTAACGAAATATTTGCGCTTAAAAATAATACGGCACCGATCGAAGCTGCTTGGCATTTAGACTTTAAAAGACACCTATAATCTGTCTCTGGTCTATTTAAAGGCTAAATCAATTATTTCTTGGATAGTCATTTTATCTGATATATGAGGATCCCAAACAGCCTTATCAGCACTAGTGGGACTTGCAGTTGTGTGTTTTTTAATCCCGTATTCAGTCTGTTAGGTTTTAATTGATTCCACTGCATGGAGGCTTTTCTTAAGAGATAATGCATGTGTGGAAACAGGTCATGATCTTTAAATGAGGGGAATTTAACGCCACTATATGTGTGAGCAGTGTGTGTGTATATGCCTGACGTGCGTGCGTGCGTGTGTGTCCACCACTCGCGTGTGTTCCTTTTCCCGTCCTTCAGATAGACAGTACGTCTGTCTGTCTGCTGTTGGAGAAAGTGTAAAGTGTGGATTGACTTTGTTTTACATTCCTCCAACTCACTGCTCTGTTTCACCACTTTGTTCCACATAACACAACTAGCTTCCCTTTCCCCTGTGGCTGTTCCTAAGAACCACTGGGACTAATACAGAATAATGCTGTTTGGTGATGATACAGCTTGTAACTGTATGTGTTCTACAACCCGTTCTACCTTCAGGTGTGATTATAAATCTCTGTATTAGGATGAAACACTGACTACTATTCCCCCTATGTCTTCACATAATTCTCTAACGTGATCACAGCCAGAGCCAAGGCATGGAAACTGGACCACTTTGATTATCCCTCTCCCAATGTCTCTGTACGGGGCATGTGAAATAAAACCTTGGCGTTACAGAGTGGTCCCCCCCAGACCCTGGTCCCTGTCTCTGCTGTGTTGTACTGTGATAACACTCATCCTGTAGGTCTCCTTCCCTCTTACCCCTTACCTCTCTCATTCCCCCCATTCATTCCCCCTGGATCCACCCCACCACTGGTCGGTTCCCCCTGGCCACCAAAGGAAAGCGGTTTATCCCAGAGAGGCAGGCAGCAGGGTAAGTAGGGGTCTCGGTAAGGGTTGGATGTTGGGTCTGTGTGTGTGTAGCACAGAGCACTGTGATGATGACAAACACAGGCTATTTAGTCTGCTCTGTGGAATATGGTTGGTAAACAGCACAGAATGGAAGCAGTTGTTTTTGTTTCATGCTCCCTGTGTCTGCTTTACTCAGATAGCTAGGGAAATGGACACAGTGATGGGGTTTAATGATGAGGAAAGCAGTGCAGGACAGGAACATGTCCCCAACCTCCCTACATAGTGCACTATTCTTCACCAGAGCCCTATGGATCCTGGTCAAAAGTAGTGCACTATGGAATAGGGATGCACCCCAAGCACTGGGACCTCAGAAAACCTGCATCTCAGCCCTCTCTCTCACTTTGTCTTCTCCTGTCAGGGTTTGTCTTTGGCTCTGTCTGTACAGTATGTTTTTACTTCATGATCATGATCCATGCTGCATCCCACAGGAAATAACATGGTAAACCCCTAATTGTTCAATCCTGAGTTTGGCTCTATGTGATTGGTCTGATAGTTCCTGAGTTCGGCTCTATGTGATTGGTCTGATAGTTCCTGAGTTCGGCTCTATGTGATTGGTCTGATAGTTCCTGAGTTCGGCTCTATGTGAGTGGTCTGATAGTTCCTGAGTTCGGCTCTATGTGAGTGGTCTGATAGTTCCTGAGTTCGGCTCTATGTGAGTGGTCTGATAGTTCCTGAGTTCGGCTCTATGTGAGTGGTCTGATAGTTCCTGAGTTCGGCTCTATGTGATTGGTCTGATAGTTCCTGAGTTCGGCTCTATGTGATTGGTCTGATAGTTCCTGAGTTCGGCTCTATGTGATTGGTCTGATAGTTCCTGAGTTCGGCTCTATGTGAGTGGTCTGATAGTTCCTGAGTTTGGCTCTATGTGAGTGGTCTGATAGTTCCTGAGTTCGGCTCTATGTGATTGGTCTGATAGTTCCTGAGTTCGGCTCTATGTGATTGGTCTGATAGTTCCTGAGTTCGGCTCTATGTGAGTGGTCTGATAGTTCCTGAGTTCGGCTCTATGTGAGTGGTCTGATAGTTCCTGAGTTCGGCTCTATGTGAGTGGTCTGATAGTTCCTGAGTTCGGCTCTATGTGAGTGGTCTGATAGTTCCTGAGTTCGGCTCTATGTGAGTGGTCTGATAGTTCCTGAGTTCGGCTCTATGTGAGTGGTCTGATAGTTCCTGAGTTCGGCTCTATGTGAGTGGTGTGATAGTTCCTGAGTTCGGCTCTATGTGAGTGGTCTGATAGTTCCTGAGTTCGGCTCTATGTGAGTGGTCTGATAGTTCCTGAGTTCGGCTCTATGTGAGTGGTCTGATAGTTCCTGAGTTCGGCTCTATGTGATTGGTCTGATAGCTCCTGAGTTCGGCTCTATGTGAGTGGTCTGATAGTTCCTGAGTTCGGCTCTATGTGAGTGGTCTGATAGTTCCTGAGTTCGGCTCTATGTGATTGGTCTGATAGCTCCTGAGTTCGGCTCTATGTGAGTGGTCTGACAGCGTATGTTAAAGCATGTTTGTTCCCTGACCAAGACACGGTACATTTTTCCATTTTCATGCGTGTCTTTGTGTGTCAGTGTGTGCATGCTCGCATGTGCGTGTGTGTGTGTGTGTGTGTACATGCCTGCTTGCATATGCCCTATGGCATGGAGAGTGTAGCCCCCAGGCATCCAGTGGACCCCCTTGTTTTCCCCCAATCTGGTATGAGCACATAACTGGCCTCCCATCTTTCCCATTAGGCACCTGTCTGGAGGTCAGGTGTCAGCCTGTCAGGGGTAATCCCCATGGTAACATGACCAGGGCTGGGGATAGCAGGGTCCAGTGCACCAGGGTGGACCCCTCATCCCTCTAATGCTAGCCCTAATCACATTTTAATTGAATTCCAGCGAACATGTATAAATGTGTGTGTGTGTGTGTGTGTGTGTGTGTGTGTGTGTGTGTGTGTGTGTGTGTGTGTGCGTGCGTGCGTGCGCGTGTGTATGTACGGTTTGAATGTGTGTGTGTGTACTTTCATTGGTTGATCTCAGGAAAGAAGAACACTTCTCTCCTCTCCAACTGTCTGTGGTGCCATTCAGTACCTAGTCATAGACACACTGTGTTAACATCAAAACATCAAAACAGAAACTTCTACAAATTCATCTAAATCGGGATCATCTAGAATAAAACATTAAAAAGCCTCAAACTTTTCAACTTCTCCTTTAGTAATATCCTGTTTGGTGAACTCCACTTTAAGTCCCTCAGACTGGTTGTACAGACTGGTTGTGCAGACTGGTTGTACAGACTGGTTGTGCAGACTGGTTGTGCAGACTGGTTGTACAGACTGGTTGTGCAGACTGGTTGTACAGACTGGTTGTGCAGACTGGTTGTACAGACTGGTTGTACAGACTGGTTGTACAGACTGGTTGTACAGACTGGTTGTGCAGACTGGTTGTACAGACTGGTTGTACAGACTGGTTGTACATACTGGTTGTACAGACTGGTTGTGCAGACTGGTTGTACAGACTGGTTGTACATACTGGTTGTACAGACTGGTTGTGCAGACTGGTTGTACAGACTGGTTGTACAGACTGGTTGTACAGACTGGTTGTACATACTGGTTGTAATACATTGATGACAGTATGGGGAACTCCCCCTGAACTGCTGCAGAACAGTTCCAGTCTCTGTGACATGTCAGTCTTCCAGACCCCTGGCACCCCTCTCTAACAGCCCTCAAACCCAGCGAGGGGGATAACCCACCCACCCACAAACACACGCAGGCCATACACACATATATACACATATGCACGTGCGCACACACACATTCATACACACACCACAGCATGACACTCACTGCTGACTAACCACCAAGAAGTAGCAAAAAGTTTTCAGACAGAGAGAGAGAGAGAGAGAGACAGACAGAGAGAGAGAGATAGAGAGAGAGAGAGAGAGAGAGGCTGCTGAGAGTTTGAATCAAAGCCACACTGTTATTAAAGCAAATGTGCTCTTGAGGAAAGAAAACCCTACTGTGAGCTTAAAAGGAGTTGTCTCATTTGATCATTTATTACACATTTAAAGTGGTTTGGAAATGACTGGGGCCGGCGCGGTCTGCATCCCTAATTGGACTTCTTTCCTCCCATTAGTACATCCAGACCTGTGATCCTAACCAAGAAGGCACGAACACAGCCCCAACAAAGCACTTGTCATCGGTTAGCAGTTGCTCTGTTATGTTGCTTTGTTATATCAGATGTGCCTTTCACATTCAGCTGTCCCCGAATAGCTACCCCGACCCGAATGACTTCCTGCTCCCCACTCCCCGCTCCCTAACTCACCAACCAGAAACTTTAACGCACACACACCCTCACACGCAAGCATATACACACACACCCGCACATGAAATCATGCACAAGCACGCACACATGTCGACCCAATGCATCTGCAGATGACATCTAAACTCATTGATATTTTGGACTAAACTCATCCCAGCATGTCTCTCTATGCTGTTTTATGTATAATTCTGCTTCTATTAGGGTTATGAAGGTTGATGTGAGGGGCTGTAGGGGGCACTGTGGTTTGTGTAGAACATAGCGGGGGACAGATTTATATATGAAGTCAGAACTGTCACCCACTTTCAGTATCCATCTCCTCTCCTCTCTTTTCCTCAACTCTCCTCTCCTCCTCCCAGTCCAACTCCCCTGGTTATAATCTGTTCTGTAATTTACCAGTGTTGTATCTCACCTTGACGTACACCTAGTAAACGTGTAAAACATTCTGCTGGGATTTGCTCCATTTTAATAACAGAAAGGTTTCAGGGCAGTAAGGGGGAAAATAAGATATCAGTTACTGGTTTTTAAGGATCCTGGCACCAAGTCCCGGCAGCAACCCTAAGCTACAGCACAGGGCCTCATCCAAAACCAACAGACGGGACAAGTGGGCAATTTCTTGGAAATGCGGTTTTCAGTTTCTGCACATATTTTTCCAGCGGCTAGCGACTGCAGTGAATCGGGCCAGTCGGTCAGGCCATGATGAAATGTGCCCCCGGCCCCCGACCAGAGCATTACCTGTGTGAGTGTCGGGTAATAGCCACCCTAATTACTCTGGAAGGAAAACAGAGCAGCTTTCTCCAGGAGGTTTCACAGAGCCCCCCGCGCCACTAAATGTGTCGTTCCCGCGGTAAAATGTGATCTTTCGGTTAATGAAGGACACGCTTCGTTTCCTAAACTGAATTACCTCCTGGTTCGCCTCTAGGGGGAGCTTTTCCTGGACACCATTTTTAAAATATTTTTAATGCAGTGGGCACAAGTGATGGTTTAGGCTGGGCCTTTGTAAGAGCATGTTGATTCATAGCCGGCGACCAAGGTGTGTCTCCTGGGAAACATGGGTAAGACGTAGGGACTTTTGGTGTATGTGTGAGTATATGTGTATGAACAAGTAGCTCTCAAGACATCACTGTCACTGTGTCCCCTTATGTTACTGTATACACACACCGCAGACCACAGCCCTCCGCCAGCCCTCCGCCAGCCCTCAGCCAGAAGGGCTTGCTCCAGTCTGTGGCTGTGCCGCTGTATGTTCAGAGTGGTCTGACGCGCTGACTGCAGAGCACTCATTAGAATCTATGTTTCACAAGCAGAGCAGGGATAGTAAATCGCTCAGGCCTCTGTGTTATTATAGCTGGCCTAACAGCCTGCTCTCTGTGTGTTTTATGGGACTTTAAAAGTGGATTTCATGTCATTTTTGGAGGACTTTAAATATGTGTGACAAACAATGGAAAATATTTGTGTAACACACAGAGTGGGGCAACACTTTAAAAACCCAGGTGGGCTACTTTGTTACTGACTGATACCATCATTAGAGAACAAATATATCTACTTGATGTGCTTGATAACATCAGATCTCACAGGATCCCTGTGTTGTGTTGGACGGGTGGTGTACTATGTGATCCCCCCTCCCCGTGCTTGCAGACCCAGCCCGACCCAGCACTGGTACTGAATTAACAGATTTTCTCCCCACGGCCCAACTCTTAAATCAGATCACTTTTTAAATGCTACATCTAAAAGGCCCCCAGACCATGTCTAACTACCTAGTCTTTTGTTTGCTCATGTTTTCCTTCCCTCTGTGGATCGGGCTGACCCTGACCGTGTAATAGAGCTCCGATTGGCCAAGCGAGCAGCCCTGCTGTGACCAGATCTGATGTGTGCTCCTGATTATGAAACTCCTTTTAGTCACTGACAGACATGGTAATAAATGTGTCCATAAATTGGATTTGTGCTTTCAAAGGAGCTAGGAATATCGAAGGAGCGTTCAGGCTGATTGTCTCCAGCCGCCGTGGCAGGGCTTCAGTGGGTTTCTGGGGGGAAAGCTGATCCCTGCTGTGGTGTGGGTGAGGGGCTAGCGGGATCACAGCCCAGCCAAGCAAAATAAAGACTGCTTTATTGCTATTCAAAAATCATTTGATTGAGTTTGCACAAATAAGAGAGGGCTAGTAGTGTAGCGTGTGTGTGTGTTTGCGTGTGCTGTACGCTTTCAAGTCTCCTTGAGGTACATTGTACAGAAACAACTTTTTTGATCATTTGGGCAATTTTTCATGGGATGGAGACTGCACTTACCGTTACAGCAACACTCCCACTCACTAGCAATTACCATACTTAACTTTATTTAAGTAGAGTTGACAGCAGTATAGGCTACAGTGTAACATAGAAGCAGAGTCACTTTCTGGCCTCTGTTCTGCTGTTAACCAGACCCTGGATCCTTCCAGTTAACCTGTACAACTGCCAAGGTTCCAACTGGAACTTTAGCACTTCACAGACAGAACTCACCCTGATTTGCTGACTGTGTTTTCACTTAACTGTCACTAAACTGGACATGTCTCCCACTGTGCTAGGCTAATGCTAGGCTAAGCTATGCTAATGGTACGGAGCTCTTATTTTAGACTTACTGGGAAGAGCACTGGGGACATGCAGTGGACGCTAGCCCAGACACAGAGAGAGAGGAAACAGTGTGTAAGTGCTTAAGTGAATATATTTAGCCTGGGTCATGCGGCTGTGACTGAGAAGGAGGGAGGGATGGAGCGAGGTGGAGAGCCAGTTATCTTCAGTGACTTCTCACAGCGGTGCGACACGCTTTACTCAGCCACTGAGTGGCACACATCCCCCAGTGACTTGCCAGGCCTGTCCCAAGACAGAGTTCTCACAGGGGCATGAAGACTGCATTCCAAATGGCACCCTATTCTCTAGTGCACTACTTTTGACCAGAATGCAAGTAGTGTACTATATAGGGAATAGGATGCCATTTGCGACGCAGCCAAAGTGATGAAGTGACAGACCTGGATGGTCTGGAAGGTCCCCCGGGGCCAGAGGGCAGCGTGCTCCAGCTAGGAGCCCTGATCAGGGGAAGGGAATGGGACAGCACACCCCTTGTTTGGAATGGAGGAACATGTTCTTGTAAAATCATCAGAGCTCCATCACACACAATCTGTTTTTCCATATCTCTGCACTCCCGCCCCCTCTCTATCTCTCTCTCTCTGTGTCTCTCTCTCTCTCTCTCTCTCTCTCTCTGTGTCTCTCTCTCTCTATCTCTCTCTCTCTCTCTCTCTCTCTCTGTGTCTCTGTTTGTCTCTCTCTTTCTTTCTCTCTCCCTCTGTGTAGTCTCGTTCTCTCTCTCTCTGTCTCTCTCAATATCAATTTTTTCTCTCTCTCTCTCTCTCTCTCTCTCTCTCTCTCTCTCTCTCTAGCTGATATGATTCAAATGCTATGGACAGTCTCTTTGTTTCATTATCTTACCTGGGAACGTGCCATGGTTAGGTTGGAGGCTTGTTCCTGGATAACAGTTTGAAACTTGGCTCCATTTAAAAGTCAAAATCTTCTCCATCATTGCTTGAAATACAGCTTGGCACAACTACATAATACTGCCCTTTCTCAATACATCTACTCTGTAGGTATGTTAGGCTAACCCAGTGCTATAGAACAGTCCTAGATGGTCGTTTATAGGTAATGGTTTTAATGGTAATATAATTAGTTTATTAAAGAAATTAAAGTAATTGTTCTGATATGTTACAGGAGACTTTATGTGGCTCTGCTGGTCAGGTAAAATGTTTTATTCCTTATAAAACTTCAAACTTTTCCTAATCTTTTCCAGAGTTCCACCTGTGTTGCATTGTGAGCTGCTTGCAGACATGCTCAATTACAATGTTATTCTAACTCATTGTGATTTTCCTTCATCCCTCCCTCTCTCTCTCTCTCTAGTAATAAAGATGGTTATAAATCAAGATGCTTTCCTCATGTCTATAGGGGTATTGGTGTTGGCACACACACACACACACACACACACACACACACACACACACACAGACACACACACACACACACACACACACACACACACACACACACACACACACACACACACACACACACACACACACACACACACACACACACACACACACACACACACACACACACACACACTGCCACCCCATCTTAGCTGGGTAGACATCACTCTTCAACACCAAACCTCTCTCTCCTCTTCCCACTCCCCTCACTCTCAAAACCAACATGGTGAAAATGACATATTGGTTGAGGAGGACTCCAATAAATCGAAGCCTGTCCCCGAGATGTGGAAAAAGTCCCCCAGAGCAGGAAGGGAAGACTTTGGGAAATGGATCCCAGTCTGGGGAGTGGAGAGGAAAGCCACAATAGAAGAAGTCTGTGTTAAGATGGGGCGGGTGGGGCCGGTGAGGCGGGTGAAGTGGAGATTTGAGTCAGACCCCTAAAACCACTTGTGAGTGGCTGATTACCCATGCTGGCTGTGTGTTTAGACAGCTCTTTACAATCACATTAAGATAATATATTGCTATTGTGAGCCATATTCTCCCCAGGCACTTCAATAGGAATGAGGTGTTAGCCTCAGTGTTATGGTTAGCATTAGCTTTAGCTGTAACTGAGCAGGGCCTTTAGGGATGGGTTCTAGTAGTGGGAAGGCCTAATGTTATAATAGTGATAGGTGTTTAAAAGAAAAGTTAGTTATGGTCAGTAATTTGTTATGTGTTGGTAATATGTATTCCTGACATTACATTCAGAGATCAGTACCTACAGTATTAGCAGTAAATACGACTACCGTTTCCTTCTACACCAAAACCGGCCCGCGACTGATCTTTTTTTGCCCCCCAAAGCTTTTAGTAAAAGAAAAAGACTGTAAAATTACCAGGAATTCAGCAACAAATGTCATTAGTTTAGGAAATCTGTTCCCAAGTATTCCCACATTTAAAAAAAGAGACATGATTGTGTCTCAATGTAATCAAGGTATGAAATTATTGTTATTTTCAAATACAGTCTCTTTTTGGGCTTAGTTGTGGTCAATTTGAATTGTTTTTTTCCGGCTGTCCCGACCGTTCGCTCCGACAAAAAAAATGTTTTGAATCTAAGCCACCATAGTTTGTCCGCTGGTTGACCCCTGGTGGTGTTCCCTCTCTGGGGCCTGTTGGAAAGAATGACTGGTGTAATGCCATCAGCAGCCTGACAAAGCCTAATTAAAACAGTCATCTCACACAAATCTACCACCCATTACCACCGCACCAAGCACGAAACATTTGGTGCCTGCCGCTCCTCATCGCAAATTTAGGGCGGAAAAATCTGTGTTTACTGTGTGTGTCTTTTCATTTTCTACCAAACATCCCCACAAAACAAATACTGGTTAGGGGTTGTGTTTGATACTGTGGTGTTCATATTTATTTTGTCATTTAAACTTTACAAAGATCTAGGGCAATGGGAGAAATGATAATGGCATCCAGATTGGCTCTTTTATTTAATTTGTGGCTCGGCATGCAGTCATCTCATTCTAGATTATACACAGTGTAAACCGTGCTGTGTGTCTCTCTCTCGCTCTCTCTCTCTCTCTCTCTCTCTCTCTCTCTCTCTCTCTCTCTCTCTGTCTCTCTCTCTCTCTCTGTCTCTCTCTCTCTCTCTCTCTCTCTCTCTCTCTCTCTCTCTGGGTAATATTGTGGAACCGTGTCATGTCCTCATCAGCTGGATGTGCTTTGCTGTCCTTAACAGAGCTCACGGTGGTTGCATCCCCAATTACGTATTGTGCACTATTTTGACCAGGGCAACCCAAAGGGGTCTGGTCAAAAGTAACGCACTATATAGGGAAAAGGTTGCAATTTGTGACACACTCACAGTGCTCTGTTTTACTCAACCTAACGCCAGCGATAGCATTATAGGTTCAGGAGTGTATCAGAAATATTTTTTATTTTACCTTTATTTTACTGGGCAAGTCAGTTAAGAACAAATTCTTATTTACAATGACAGCCTAGTAACAGGGGGTTAACGGCCTTGTTCAGGGGCAGAACGACAGATTTTGACCTTGTCAGCTCAGGGATTTGATCTTGCAACATTTCAGTTACTAGTCCAACACTCTAACCACTAGGCGACCTGCTGCTACAACCAGAATTATGGTCGCAGTAGCTGGTGGTGGCACGAAAGGGCAGTTTTTTACATTTTATTAATAAGTACAATTTGTGGGTTTGTCGAGGCTTGGCCCCTTGGCCAATCAGAACGTGCTCCACTGCTAAATATGTGGTTGTGTAATCGTATGTATTGCGTTGTGATCAACTCCAGTTAGAATGTTAGTCCTTATAGCCCAGTTCCTTAAAAAGCCTGCCCCGTGTTTGCTAAATATGTTGAACATGTTTGAAGTCCACATTGCTCTAATTGCATTACTTCAATATGGAAATACACTGCTAAACATAGGCCATAGTATTCACACTGATATAGGTACTAGGCCTGGATATGAACATGCCAAATATTGTCAATTAGCAACATTTAATTAACTTGGCTATTGATAAGGCCTAACATGTTCAACATATTTAGCAAACATGGGGCAGGCTTTTTAAGGAACTGGGCTATAAGGACTAACATTCTAACTGGAGTTGATCACAACGCAATACATACGATTACACAACCACATATTTAGCAGTGGAGCACGTTCTGATTGGACTACAGCCTACAGCATATCATTCTAATCAAATACTAATACAAATGAAACAACAACTTGTTTTAAATAGCCTCTATGTCTAAATACAGTTACAGGCACCATTGTTTCTTCCTGTGGGCTTATATAATACCGACAAGGCAATTTAGACTATGGAGGATTTGACTTACATTCAAACGTTTGACAGGAGCTGGATAAAGCTCCAATATAAAGAGAAAGAGGGAATGTCCACTCACCGTTACACTGCTCTCAAATGTCATGTTTTATAAACAGCATGGAACCATCTTACAGATCATATTTGTATTTCTCCAGAAATAGCAGATGAAATTGTATTGCATTCGAGCCATGTACTGTGCCTACAGAAAGTATTCATACCGTTTGACTTATTCCACATTTTGTTCTGTTACAGCCTAAATTCAAAATGGATTAAATAGATGTTTTGTCCCATCCATCCACACACAATACCACATAATGACAAAGTGAGAAAACAAAATTGGAAAATAAAATCTAATTTACATACCTATTCACACCCCTGAGCCTATATATGTTGGAGTCACCTTCAGCAGTGATTACAGCTGGGAGTCTTTCTGGGAAAGTCTCTAAGAGCTTTGCACACCTGGATTGTACAATATTTGCACATTATATTTGCACTTTTAAAAATCCCTCCAAACCCACAAACTCAAGATCATGTGGTTCATCTACTTGCCCTGACGTAAAACAGCAAAGTGGGCCATTTGTATGCAAACGATGCAATGTCATTTGAATTTCCTAATCTTTTGCATATTTTCACAGGCAGCAAGATGAACTATCATGCAAAACTATTTCTCTTTTCTGACCTCTCGGATTCCTCAATTGTCTGTTAACTAACGATTAAAACATACGCTAATGACTCAGCTAGGTCAGTAGCTAGACGCTTATCAGTTGAATAACCACAGTGATCTGATCTGATCTGCAGCAGTGGTGTCCCGTGTTGACTTATGACCTAATGTAGCAGTACACCTTTACACTCGCCTCTGTCTATCTGGACCTGTTGCCTCTATAGGGCTGCTTCAAATACCCTTCCTCTGTTTGACACAGGCCTTTATCTGTAATTCACTTGGTATTCCCTCCATATAAGTTCCATTGTGCATGCTGGAACGGCTCATAGGCTCTGTAGCGTGAGGCAGCTTGATGTACAAATACACCCCCTGGACACCCCCTATGCTAGTCTATCGCAGGGCTTTACCCTTTTCTCCTTATGCTGAGGGCCAAGCAGAGACGCATTGGGCGCCATGTTTACAGTCTCTGGTATGACTCGGCCGGGGATTGATCTCCCAACCTTCCAATCTCAGGGCGGACACTGTCTAACCACAAGGCCACTGAGTCGGTCCCTACATATAGCCTACAGTAAGTAATGGTTGGTCTGCCCAGTTGACTTCTGTAGTACTTGTTTGTGCCAGCTGAGCTCTGGTGGGTTGAGTGATGAGATAAGGACACCTGGGAATCTCCTCCTCCTCCGGTCTCCTATTTCAGACATGCCAGGCCGCTCTCCAGTTTCTCCACCTGCGTAAGTGAAGTAGTTAAGACTGGGGAAAAAGCTGTAGTGGAGCAGATTTCATGAGGCTTTCGCACATCTGTTGACTGAAAACACTGAAGTAAGATAAGCTCGCTCTACGTCTCTTCACTTGGCCCTCACGGAACATCCCAATGTCAGGCGCCGTAATTTTGGGATATAGAGCTATTGGAGCAGAGGCCTTGAAAACCCACCCACTCACTCCCTCTTTCAGTTAGAGGATGATTATAGGACAGCTCCCTCTTTCAGTTAGAGGATGATTATAGGACAGCTCCCTCTTTCAGTTAGAGGATGATTATAGGACAGCTCCCTCTTTCAGTTAGGATGATTATAGGACAGCTCCCTCTTTCAGTTAGAGGATGATTATAGGACAGCTCCCTCTTTCAGTTAGATGATGATTATAGGACAGCTCCCTCTTTCAGTTAGAGGATGATTATAGGACAGCTCCCTCTTTCAGTTAGAGGATGATTATAGGACAGCTCCCTCTTTCAGTTAGAGGATGATTATAGGACAGCTCCCTCTTTCAGTTAGAGGATGATTATAGGACAGCTCCCTCTTTCAGTTAGAGGATGATTATAGGACAGCTCCCTCTTTCAGTTAGAGGATGATTATAGGGCAGCTCCCTCTTTCAGTTAGAGGATGATTATAGGACAGCTCCCTCTCAGTTAGAGGATGATTATAGGGCAGCTCCCTCTTTCAGTTAGAGGATGATTATAGGACAGCTCCCTCTTTCAGTTAGAGGATGATTATAGGACAGCTCCCTCTCAGTTAGAGGATGATTATAGGACAGCTCCCTCTCAGTTAGAGGATGATTATAGGGCAGCTCCCTCTTTCAGTTAGAGGATGATTATAGGGCAGCTCCCTCTTTCAGTTAGAGGATGATTATAGGACAGCTCCCTCTTTCAGTTAGAGGATGATTATAGGGCAGCTCCCTCTTTCAGTTAGAGGATGATTAAACGACAGCTCCCTCTTTCAGTTAGAGGATGATTATAGGACAGCTCCCTCTTTCAGATAGAGAATGATTATAGGACAGCTCCCTCTTTCCCCTTCTACTTCTCTCTTACTCTCTCTCTGTCTTCATCCCTCTCTTCCCCACGTGAATCTTTAGGAGGAGTGGGAGTGAATGTGTGCAGGATGAAGGGGTGTACTAATGATGTACTTTGTATGTACTACGGCCCTACTACTTCTACTACTACATCTGCTACTGAAGGTCCTGTGGATGGATGGGCTCCAACCTCCACGGTAGTCAGTCCATGGGGATGGACAGCACATTCTGGCCTTGGATCAGGTCCCCTACCCTGCTGTGCTGGACCTGTCAGTCTGCCACTTCCCTGCCTGCTGTGACCCTGTCCTGTCAGCTGGTCTCTCCAGGGGGCAAGGGCTGTGGGAAGGGGGGCTTAGGAAAGGGAGAGGTGGAGAGACATAGGGCTATCTGTGAGTGTAAACATGAGAGCCCTGGGTTTCAGTAGCAGAGATCTTACGCCACACTCCCTAATGTCTATCCACACTTTATTTCACAAGCCCTAATGTCTATCCACAGTTTTTCACATGCCCTAATGTCTATTCACACTTTATTTCACATGCCCTAATGTCTATCCACACTTTATTTCACATGCCCTAATGTCTATCCACACTTTATTTCACACTCCTAATGTCTATCCACACTTTATTTCACATGCCCTAATGTCTATCCCCACTTTATTTCACATGCCCTAATGTCTATTCACACTTTATTTCACATGCCCTAATGTCTATCCACACTTTATTTCACACTCCCTAATGTCTATCCACACTTTATTTCACATGCCCTAATGTCTATTCACACTTTATTTCACAAGCCCTAATGTCTATCCACACTTTATTTCACATGCCCTAATGTCTATCCACACTTTATTTCGCATGCCCTAATGTCTATCCACACTTTATTTCACATGCCCTAATGTCTATCCCCACTTTATTTCACATGCCCTAATGTCGATCCACACTTTATTTCACATGCCCTAATGTCTATCCACACTTTATTTCACACTCCCTAATGTCTATCCACACTTTATTTCACATGCCCTAATGTCTATCCACACTTTATTTCACATGCCCTAATGTCTATCCACACTTTATTTCACATGCCCTAATGTCTATCCACACTTTATTTCACACTCCTAATGTCTATCCACACTTTATTTCACATGCCCTAATGTCTATCCACACTTTATTTTAAAGAGAAGGGATGGAAGGAAAGGACAAGAGGAGAAGATATATGGATGTAAGGGAGGGGGGTAGGGTAGGAGCCAGGGTTAGGGTTAGAGCCAGAGTTAGGGTAGGGTAGGAGCCAGAGTTAGGATTGGAGCCAGAGTTAGGGTTAGGGTAGGAGCCAGGGTTAGGGTAGGGTAGGAGCCAGGGTTAGGATTGGAGCCAGAGTTAGGGTTAGGGTTGGAGCCAGAGTTAGGGTAGAGTAGGAGCCAGAGTTAGGATTGGAGCCAGAGTTAGGGTTAGGGTTGGAGCCAGAGTTAGGATTGGAGCCAGAGTTAGGGTAGAGTAGGAGCCAGAGTTAGGATTGGAGCCAGAGTTAGGGGTAGAGTAGGAGCCAGAGTTAGGGTAGGGTTGGAGCCAGGGTTAGGGTTAGAGCCAGAGTTAGGGTAGGGTAGGAGCCAGAGTTAGGATTGGAGCCAGAGTTAGGGTTAGGGTTGGAGCCAGAGTTAGGATTGGAGCCAGAGTTAGGGTAGAGTAGGAGCCAGAGTTAGGATTGGAGCCAGAGTTAGGGGTAGAGTAGGAGCCAGAGTTAGGGTAGGGTTGGAGCCAGAGTTAGGGTTGGAGCCAGAGTTAGGGTAGGGTTGGAGCCAGAGTTAGGGTAGAGTAGGAGCCAGAGTTAGGGTTAGGGTTGGAGCCAGAGTTAGGGTTGGAGCCAGAGTTAGGGTAGGGTAGGAGCCAGAGTTAGGGTTAGGGTAGGAGCCAGAGTTAGGATTGGAGCCAGAGTTAGGGTAGAGTAGGAGCCAGAGTTAGGATTGGAGCCAGAGTTAGGGTAGAGTAGGAGCCAGAATTAGGATTGTAGCCAGAGTTAGGGTAGGGTAGGAGCCAGAGTTAGGATTGGAGCCAGAGTTAGGGTAGAGTAGGAGCCAGAGTTAGGATTGGAGCCAGAGTTAGGGTAGAGTAGGAGCCAGAGTTAGGGTTAGGGTTGGAGCCAGAGTTAGGGTTGGAGCCAGAGTTAGGGTAGGGTAGGAGCCAGAGTTAGGTTTGGAGCCAGAGTTAGGGTAGGGTAGGAGACAGAGTTAGGGTTAGGGTAGGAGCCAGAGTTAGGATTGGAGCCAGAGTTAGGGTAGAGTAGGAGCCAGAGTTAGGATTGGAGCCAGAGTTAGGGTAGAGTAGGAGCCAGAGTTAGGATTGGAGCCAGAGTTAGGGGTAGAGTAGGAGCCAGAGTTAGGATTGGAGCCAGAGTTAGGGTAGAGTAGGAGCCAGAGTTAGGATTGTAGCCAGAGTTAGGGTAGGGTAGGAGCCAGAGTTAGGATTGGAGCCAGAGTTAGGGTAGAGTAGGAGCCAGAGTTAGGATTGGAGCCAGAGTTAGGGTAGAGTAGGAGCCAGAGTTAGGGTAGGGTTGGAGCCAGAGTTAGGGTAGAGTAGGAGCCAGAGTTAGGGTTAGGGTTGGAGCCAGAGTTAGGGTTGGAGCCAGAGTTAGGGTAGGGTAGGAGCCAGAGTTAGGGTAGGGTAGGAGCCAGAGTTAGGATTGGAGCCAGAGTTAGGGTAGAGTAGGAGCCAGAGTTAAGATTGGAGCCAGAGTTAGGGTAGAGTAGGAGCCAGAGTTAGGGTTAGGGTTGGAGCCAGAGTTAGGGTAGGGTTGGAGCCAGAGTTAGGGTAGAGTAGGAGCCAGAGTTAGGGTTAGGGTTGGAGCCAGAGTTAGGTTATGGTTGGAGCCAGAGTTAGGGTTAGGGTTGAAGCCAGAGTTAAGTTTAGGGCTGGAGCCAGAGTTAGGGTTAGGGTTGAAGCCAGAGTTAAGTTTAGGGCTGAAGCCAGAGTTAGGGTTAGGGTTGGAGCCAGAGTTAGGGTTGGAGACAGATTTAGGGTAGGGTTGGAGCCAGAGTTAGGGTTGGAGCCAGAGTTAGGGTTGGAGCCAGAGTTAGGGTAGGGTTGGAGCCAGAGTTAGGGTTAGGGTTGGAGCCAGAGTTAGGGGTAGGGTTGGAGCCAGAGTTAGGTTATGGTTGGAGCCAGAGTTAAGTTTAGGGCTGGAGCCAGAGTTAGGGTTAGGGTTGAAGCCAGAGTTAAGTTTAGGGCTGGAGCCAGAGTTAGGGTTAGGGTTGGAGCCAGAGTTAGGGTTGGAGCCAGAGTTAGGGTAGGGTTGGAGCCAGAGTTAGGTTAGGGTTGGAGCCAGAGTTAAGTTTAGGGCTGGAGCCAGAGTTAGGGTTAGGGTTGAAGCCAGAGTTAAGTTTAGGGCTGGAGCCAGAGTTAGGGTTAGGGTTGGAGCCAGAGTTAGGGTTAGGGTTGAAGCCAGAGTTAAGTTTAGGGCTGGAGCCAGAGTTAGGGTTAGGGTTGCAGCCAGAGTTAAGTTTAGGGCTGGAGCCAGAGTTAGGGGTAGGGTTGGAGCCAGAGTTAGGGGTAGGGTTGGAGCCAGAGTTAGGGGTAGGGTTGGAGCCAGAGTTAGGGTAGGGCTGGAGCCAGAGTTAGGGTAGGGTTGGAGCCAGAGTTAAGTTTAGGGCTGGAGCCAGAGTTAGGGTTAGGGTTGGAGCCAGAGTTAGGGTTGGAGACAGAGTTAGGGTAGGGTTGGAGCCAGAGTTAAGTTTAGGGCTGGAGCCAGAGTTAGGGTTAGGGTTGGAGCCAGAGTTAAGTTTAGGGCTGGAGCCAGAGTTAGGGTTAGGGTTGGAGCCAGAGTTAGGTTTGGAGCCAGAGTTAGGGTAGGGTTGGAGCCAGAGTTAGGATTGGAGCCAGAGTTAGGGTAGGGTTGGAGCCAGAGTTAGGGTTAGGGTTGGAGCCAGAGTTAGGGGTAGGGTTGGAGCCAGAGTTAGGTTATGGTTGGAGCCAGAGTTAGGGTAGGGTTGGAGCCAGAGTTAGGGTTGGAGCCAGAGTTAGGGTAGGGTTGGAGCCAGAGTTAGGTTAGGGTTGGAGCCAGAGTTAGGGTTAGGGTTGAAGCCAGAGTTAGGGGTAGGGTTGGAGCCAGAGTTAGGGTAGGGTTGGAGCCAGAGTTAAGTTTTGGGCTGGAGCCAGAGTTAGGGTTAGGGTTGGAGCCAGAGTTAGGGTTAGGGTTGAAGCCAGAGTTAAGTTTAGGGCTGGAGCCAGAGTTAGGGTTAGGGTTGCAGCCAGAGTTAAGTTTAGGGCTGGAGCCAGAGTTAGGGTTAGGGGTAGGGTTGGAGCCAGAGTTAGGGGTAGGGTTGGAGCCAGAGTTAGGGGTAGGGTTGGAGCCAGAGTTAGGGTAGGGCTGGAGCCAGAGTTAGGGTAGGGTTGGAGCCAGAGTTAAGTTTAGGGCTGGAGCCAGAGTTAGGGTTAGGGTTGGAGCCAGAGTTAGGGTTGGAGACAGCGTTAGGGTAGGGTTGGAGCCAGAGTTAAGTTTAGGACTGGAGCCAGAGTTAGGGTTAGGGTTGGAGCCAGAGTTAGGGTTAGGGTTGAAGCCAGAGTTAAGTTTAGGGCTGGAGCCAGAGTTAGGGTTAGGGTTGAAGCCAGAGTTAAGTTTAGGGCTGGAGCCAGAGTTAGGGTTAGGGTTGCAGCCAGAGTTAAGTTTAGGGCTGGAGCCAGAGTTAGGGGTAGGGGTAGGGTTGGAGCCAGAGTTAGGGGTAGGGTTGGAGCCAGAGTTAGGGGTAGGGTTGGAGCCAGAGTTAAGTTTAGGGCTGGAGCCAGAGTTAGGGGTAGGGTTGGAGCCAGAGTTAGGTTAGGGTTGGAGCCAGAGTTAGGGGTAGGGTTGGAGCCAGAGTTAGGGGTAGGGTTGGAGCCAGAGTTAGGTTAGGGTAGGAGCCAGAGTTAGGTTAGGGTTAGGTGGACAAGAGGGATGACACAGGAGAAATGAGTTAATATAAACAGTATAGGGAGTGCGTATAGAGAGCCTATAGAGTGATGTAACTGAGCCCCATACAGTTTTTCAAGATGGCGCTGCAGTAGGACGTGTGTATCTGTCTTTGTCGTATCCTGTGTCTTACCCCGTGTAAATAGCCGATCTTTTCGTACATATCTTAATTCCACTTTCTATCTACGAACTTAATATACTTTCCTGCAACCCTCCTCACCCAATGTGGTACGAACCTGCTATTTTTATTCCTTATAACTGGAACTTCCATCAGGAGCTAGCCAGCTAACTAGCTACTAGTCTTTGTTAGCCAAGGCTAGCGGTCCTCGCCTTTTTTCCCTGTCGTCAGCCAGCCTTAGCTCGGACAACACCTGCCAGTCTGCACAGCACGATATCAACCCAGAGCATATCGGACTGCTTCTCTCTACCATATCACCGGATTCCTGCCGCTCTGGATCATTACACCGGATCATTACTCTGGATCATCGCAGCAAGATAGCTGCAAACGAGTGGCTACTGTTAGCTAACGCCTCTGTCTCGAAGCTAGCCTTGAGCTAGCCTTGAGCTAGGCCCATATACCAGCTAATTCTAAGGCTACAATTCCTCCTTTGCCAATTGGCCTGGACCCTTTATTGTCGACACGGAGCCCCACCGATCCATCACGACTGGACTGCCGACGTGATCGCCCGATGTGGTCTCAACAGGCTATTCTGTTACAATGTCAGCGAGGAACCATCTACTAGCCCCGGCCCACTAGCTTTTCTGATCGCTGTGTCCCCTCCTCGCCTAGAGTAGTAGTGACTACCGAACAGCACCCTGACTCACCTATTGCTGCTCTTTTGAGCCTATGATCACTTGGCTACACAGCTGATGCCCCCTGGACTGTTTCAATAACACGGTACATCATTTTGTTTACCTGTCGGCCCCAGCCTCGAACTCAGGTCCTGTATGTAGCTAACTGACCCACTCTGCCCATTCATCACCATTTACCCGTTGTTGTCTTAGCTCTCCCGATCAACACCTGTGATTGCTTTATGCCTCTCTCTAATGTCAATATGCCTTGTCTACTGCTGTCTTGGATAGTTTTTACTGTTTTATTTCACAGTAGAGCCTTCAGTCCCACTCAAAATGTCTTAGATAGCGCTTTCGTCCCACCCCACACACATGCAGAGACCTCACCTGGCTTAACTTGTTTGTCCCTCCAGAGACGAAACCTCTCTCATTGTCACTCAACGCCATCCACTGTACTCACATCCTACCATACCCTTGTCTGTACATTATGCCTTGAATCTATTCTACCACGACCAGAAATCTGCTCCTTTTATTCTCTGTCCCCAATGCACTAGACGACCAGTCCTTATACCCTTTAGCCGTACCCTCATCCCACTCCTCCTCTGTTCCTCTGGTGATGTAGATGTTAAGCCAGGCCCTGTAGCCTCCAGTTCCACTCCTATTCCTCAAGTGCAATCATGTGTTGACTTCTGTAACCGTAAAAGCCTTGTTTTCATGCATGTTAACATCAGAAGCCTCCTCCCTAAGTTTGTTTTATTCACTGCTTTAGCACACTCCGCCAACCCTGATGTCCTAGCCGTGTCTGAATCCTGGCTTAGGAAGGCCACCAAAAATTCTGAAATTTCCATCCCCAACTACAACATTTTCTGCCAAGATAGAACGGCCAAAGGGGGTGGAGTTGCGATCTACTGCAGAGATAGCCTGCAGAGTTCTGTCATGCCATCCAGGTCTGTGCCCAAAGAGTTCGAGCTTCCACTTTAAAAAATCCACCTTTCCAGAAACAAATCTCTAAATGTTGCCGCTTGTTATAGACCCCCCTCAGCCCCCAGCTGTGC
Organism: Salmo trutta; assembly: GCF_901001165.1. Classification (NCBI taxonomy): domain Eukaryota; kingdom Metazoa; phylum Chordata; class Actinopteri; order Salmoniformes; family Salmonidae; genus Salmo; species Salmo trutta. The sequence continues at coordinate 28,555,148 of NC_042968.1, forward strand.
CCTGGACACCATATGTGAATTAATTGCCCCCATTTATCTTCAGAGTTCATACTGTTAGGGGACCTAAACTGGGATATGATTAACACCCCGGCAGTCCTACAATCTAAGCTAGATGCCCTCAATCTCACACAAATTATCATGGAACCTACCAGGTACAACCCTAAATCAGTAAACATGGGCACCCTCATAGATATCATCCTGACCAACCTGCCCTCCAAATACACCTCTGCTGTCTTCAAACAGGATCTCAGCGATCACTGCCTCATTGTCTGCGTTTTTAATGGGTCCGTGGTCAAAAAACCACCCCACATCACTGTCAAACGCTCCCTAAAACACTTCAGCGAGCAGGCCTTTCTAATCAACCTGGCCCGGGAATCCTGGAAGAATATTGACCTCATTCCGTCAGTAGAGGATGCCTGGTTATTCTTTAAAAGTGCTTTCTTCACCATCTTAAATAAGCATGCCCCTTTCAAAAAATGTAGAACTAAGAACAGATATAGCCCTAGTTTACTCCAGACCTGACTGCCCTTGACCAGCACAAAAACATCCTGTGGCGTACTGCATTAGCATCGAATAGCCCCAATGATATGCAACCTTTCAGGGAGGTTAGGAACAAATACACACAGGCAGTTAGGAAAGAAATGGCTAGCTTTTTCAAACAGAAAATTGTATCCTGTAGCACAAACTCCAAAAAGTTCTGGGACACTGTAAAGTCCATGGAGAATAAGAGCACCTCCTCCCAGCTGCCCACTGCACTGATGCTAGGAAACACTGGCATCACCGATAAATCGAGATAATCGAGAATTTCAGTAAGCATTTTTCTACGGCTGGCCATGCTTTCCACCTGGCTACCCCTACCCCGGTCAACAGCTCTGCACCCCCCACAGCAACTTGCCCAAGCCTCCCCATTTCTCCTTCACCCAAATCCAGATAGCTGGTGTTCTGAAAGAGCTGCAAAATCTGGACCCCTACAAATCAGCTGGGCTAGACAATCTGGAACCTCTCTTTCTAAAATTATCCGCTGCAATTGTTGCAACCCCTATTACTAGCTGTGTTCAACCTCTCTTTCATATCGTCTGAGATCCCTAAAGATTGGAAAGCTGCCACAGTCATCCCCCTCTTCAAAGGGGGTGACACTCTAGACCCAAACTGTCTATACTACCCTGCCTTACTAAAGTCTTTGAAAGCCAAGTTAACAAATAGATCACCGATCATTTCGAATCCAACCGTACCTTCTCTGCTATACAATCTGGTTGCCGAGCTGGTCATGGGTGCACCTCAGCCACGCTCAAGGTCCTAAACAATATCATAACCGCCATCGATAAAAGACAATACTGTGCAGCCGTATTTATCGACCTGGCCAAGGCTTTCGACTCGGTCGATCACCGTATTCTTATCGGCAGAGTCAACAGCCTTGGTCTCTCAAATGGCTGCCTCGCCTTGTTCACCAACTACTTCTCAGATAGAGTTCAGTGTGTCAAATCGGAGGGCCTGTTGTCCGGACCTCTGGCAGTCTCTATGGGGGTGCCACAGGGTTAAATTCTCAGGCTGACTATTTTCTCTGTATACATCAATGATGTCGCTTTTGCTGCTGGTTATTCTCTGATCCACCTCTACGCAGTCGACACCATTCTGTATACTTCTGGCCCTTCTTTGGACACTGTGTTAACAAACTTGTTAAAGCCTACCATCAGTAACACACTACGCCGCCAGGGACTCAAATCCTGCAGTGCCAGACGTGTCCCCCTGCTTAAGCCAGTACATGTCCAGGCCCGTCTGAAGTTTGCTAGAGAGCATTTGGATGATCCAGAAGAGGATTATGAGAATGTCATATGGTCAGATGAAACCAAAATATAACTTTTTGGTAAAAACTCAACTCCTCGTGTTTGGAGGACAAAGAATGCTGAGTTGCATCCAAAGAACACCATACCTACTGTGAAGCATGGGGGTGGAAACATCATGCTTTGGAGCTGTTTTTCTGCAAAGGGACCAGGACGACTGATCCGTGTAAAGGAAAGAATGAATGGGGCCATGTATCGTGAGAGTTTGAGTGAAAACCTCCTTCCATCAGCTAGGGCATTGAAGATGAAACGTGGCTGGGTCTTTCAGCTTGACAATGATCCCAAACACACCGCCCGGGCAACGAAGGAGTGGCTTCGTAAGAAGCATTTCAAGGTCCTGGAGTGGCCTAGCCAGTCTCCAGATCTCAACCCCATAGAAAATCTTTGGAGGGAGTTGAAAGTCCGTGTTGCCCAGCGACAGCCCCAAAACATCACTGCTCTAGAGGAGATCTGCATGGAGGAATGGGCCAAAATACCAGCAACAGTGTGTAAAAACCTTGTGAAGACTTACAGAAAACGTTTGACCTGTGTCATTGCCAACAAAGGGTATATAACAAAGTATTGAGATAAACTTTTGTTATTGACCAAATACTTATTTTCCACCATAATTTGCAAATAAATTCATTAAAAATCCTACAATGTGATTTTCTGGATTTTCTTTTCTCATTTTGTCTGTCATAGTTGAAGTGTACCTATGATGAAAATTACAGGCCTCTCTCATCTTTTTAAGTGGGAGAACTTGCACAATTGGTGGCTGACTAAATACTTTTTTGCCCCACTGTATACTACCCACCACTGCGACCTGTATGCTCTCTTTGGCTGGCCCTCGCTTCATATTCGTTGCCAAACCCACTGGCTCCAGGTCATCTACAAGTCTTTGCTAGGTAAAGCCCCACCTTATCTCAGCTCACTGGTCACCATAGCAGCACCCACCCATAGCATGCGCTCCAGCAGGTATATTTCACTGGTCACCCCCAAAACCAACTCCTATTTTGGCTGCCTTTCCTTACAGTTCTCTGCTGCCAATGACTGGAACGAATTGCAAAAATCACTGAAGCTGGAGACTTATATCTCCCTCACTAACTTTAAGCATCAGCTGTCAGAGCAGCTTACCGATCATTGCACCTGTACATAGCCCATCTGTAAACAGCCCACCCAACTACCTCATCCCCATTTTTGTTATTATTATTTTTTGCTCCTTTGCACCCCAGTATCTCTACTTGCACATTCATCTTCTGCACATCTATCACTCCAGTGTTTAATTGCTAAATTGTAATTATTTCGCCTCTCTGGCTTATTTATTGCATTACCTCCCTAATCTTACTACATTTGCACACACTGTATATAGACTTTTCTGTTGTGTTATTAACTGTACATTTGTTTATCCCATGTGTAACTCTGTGTTGTCTGTGTTGCATTGCTTTGCTATATCTTGGCCAGGTCGCAGTTGTAAATGAGAACTTGTTCTCAACTGGCCTACCTGGTTAAATAAAGGTGAAATAAAAATAAAAAAATGAAAGAGGGAGTTGTTGGCCTAAAGAGTATTATTTTTAGTCAGTTACACATCTGAATGCATTCAACCTAAATGTGTCTTCTGCATTTAACCCAACCCCTCTGAATCAGAGAGGTGAGGGGCCTGCCTTAATCAACGTCATTGGCTATCTGCTGAGGAACACCTGTCCGTCACTAACGGATCTCCTCCTGCCATGTCCTGCAGAACTGCAGATGGATCCTGGGGGCAGCAGGAGGCCCCTGTGCCGTGTGACTTCCTCCTTCCATCTCCTCCTCCACATTAACACTAATGTTTTTCTCTCTTAACCCACTCTACCCCTATTCCTTTACACTGTATGTCTGGCATTCTGTAGCGTGCCAGGACGGGGGGGGGGGGGGGGGGGGGGGGGGTAAGAGATGGCCAGCTGTGTGCCAGCTGTGTGCCAGTGGAGCACTGAGTGGCGTGGACAAAGGACCATTATCTCCCTCACACACAACCTCTCTCACACCGCACCGTAGCCAGGACCAGACCGGGGACCAGGCCCTGCTAAATCAGACAGGCAGACAGACAAACTCTGCAAAAAACATCACTCCTCCGTCTCTCTACGTCTCTCTCGCTCTGTCTCAGACACGCAGGCGAGGCAGAGAGCTTCACCAATCCCCACTATTCTACATAGATATGTCCCAGCCTCAGTCGGCCATTGTCCATGTATCACTAATACCTGTGACTGACATAGAGAGGACTAAACAACCCATTAGAGTGTATTGGATGATACATACACACCAGCTTATCGGTGCTCTCTCAGTCAGCCTGTCCTTTGCACAGTTGTTAGGAAGGCTCCCATACTGGTTGGATAAGAGACCTTTCACTATAACAGGACCGCTTCTGACCATCGATTCATAGCCAGGTTGTACGTCTACACAGCCGTGATTCATGACTTTCCCATTTATCACAGTGTTTATTGTGTATCGCAATGAGATACACTATGATTAGGATAATGAAATAATAATCACATTTATAAGTAATATAAATATAATAATTTCCCCCCTGCATGTCCACTGGTTGAACTATGGGAGAAAGACAGCTGATGAGTGAAGATGCTTGTTGGAGTGGGGGGAGAGGAGAGGAGAGGAGAGGAGAGGAGAGGAGAGGAGAGAGAGAGAGAGAGAGAGAGAGAGAGAGAGAGAGAGAGAGAGAGAGAGAGAGAGAGAGAGAGAGAGAGAGAGAGAGAGAGAGAGAGGCAGAGAGATAGAGGCAGAGAGAGAGAGGCAGAGGCCAGGGGAGGTTCCCCTGTCAGACTCGTCAGCCTGGGGGAAATAGATGACAGTTACAACCGCCCTCGGCCAATTAACTGTCATCTCAGCTGTTGCTTTAACTCGCTGACCTTACCTCTTCTCTGTTGTTTGTCTTATCATTTCCGGATAGAGGACCTCATCTGTGTATGCAAAGGAGAGCCGTGACCTTCAAACTAGAGTACAAAGGTCACAGGTCAGAGTTTGTATATTTCGTTAGCCTGCATAGCTAAATTTACAGCGGATCGTCATTGGAAAATTGAAGAGAAGAAGAAGATATGTCTCAGGGGATTTCTGAGAGCTATCTGTTATTACTGGCAATTACTCTCCAATCTCCTGCTTTATCTACCTGTGAAATGACATTAGACATGCCTTTTCCCATGGTCAATCCCAGAGGAAAACTAGGCTACGCTATGAAGATTGTGATGGTCCCATAGGACCTGAAGGTCCAAACTCCTAACCCCTCCTCTTCATCAACTAACCAAGCGTTTCCTTTCCATGGCTCCTGCATGGGAGCAGAGATAATTTCTTTAAGGAATACTCAAGCTTTTGTCTTTGAGGAAGCATGGGGTATTAGAGAAGGAAATTGAATGTCCTCCATGTTTCTCTCCTTCCCTGTACTGTGTGAGTGTGATGTGGGTTGAGCTGGGCTGTATGTGAATGGGGGATACTGGGGATACAGTTCCAGTGAGTGGTGCTGTGGTCTTAGCATGACAACAGAGAGGGCGGCACGTACTCACTACCCCCTCAGAGGGAGGACAAAGTGACACAGCACCCACCCCTCCAAGTTTCTGAGAGCGCCACTTCATTGTGCCCCCTTCTCCCTGCGAGACAAAGCCCAGAGAGGAGGCTCTCAGCTGGGGATGGACGGGGAACATTCATGGGGCGCTGCCCGGCTCGCCCATGCGCTTCTTCTTCTGCCACTTCCGAAAAGAACCCCAACCTCCCTCTTCCAGTCTGTCTGGTTGCGTCCCCAAATTAAACCCTATTCCCTATATAGTGGTCAAAAGCAGTGAACTCTATAGGGAATAGGGTGTCATTTGGGACTCAGTCTCTGACTGGCAGTGTGAGGGGTGTTATGATCCAAACCCAGCTCCAGCAGCGCACAACAACCCATTTCAGCACAAATTAGCATGATGAATTAAGTTTGGTTTGGTTGGATAATCAGTACTGATAACTCCCTTCAAACGTAGAACATTCCTAAATATGTCCATTGTACACAAAGCACCCCTCGCACTGTTGAATAGTTCTGTCATACACCCTTTCATTCTGAAATACACACACACACATGCACGAAAAAACGGACGCATAAATTGTACACACAAAACACACAAACAAAACACACACACAATTGGTGTCGCTGCTCTCTCACCCTCTGTCATTTGCATGGCAATGCCATTATCAGAGTGAGGTGTCACATGGAGTGGGCCACTGTGCCTGACAACAAGTTTATCTAAGCACAAAGAGAGAAGTTGGGAAGAATGGAGTGCTTTTTGCCTCCTGTCCTCTCCTCTTCTCTACTACTCTCTCATCCTCTCCTCTCCGAGTGGACCAGAGCAGGGCTCAGTTACTATTTTAAACAATTTTAAATACGGTGCTTGATTGGTCTTTCCTGCTGCAAAGGAACCAATAGAAAAGTCCCAAATAGTATTTGAACTAGAGTGAAGACTGGCCACGGGCGCCTAAACAGACAGTCAGACATGGAAGAGTGTGATTTTGTCTGTTAGACTCCTCACCGTATTGAAGGGTTGGAGATCAATAACCTGAGTTTACATCTCCAACGTTTGTAGGCATCATCATTATACAGCTAAGGCCTCACACCTGCAGTATCGACCTACTGACTGCCCACGTTTACAACAAGCAAGCAGCACACACACTCACACACACACACACACACACACACACACACACACACACACACACACACACACACACACACACACACACACACACACACACACACACACACACACACACAGAGATAGACACACACAGGTCAACACACACTGTTTGCTGCATGGCTAGGCTATGCTATGCTATGCTATGCTAGGCTATGCTAGGATATGCTAGGCTAGGCAGTGATGTCATCCCCTGGATGTGGTCGTCTAGATTGCCTCAGTAAAACAAACATAACCTGTCTTGGTCAGAGCTGGAATGTGGTGGCTGTGAATGACCCTATCACTGTTTGAATAAATCACCGACATCACAGTCGTGTATTGCAACATTTAGCTATGTTGATAAGTGGTGGTGTCTGTGTGTGTCCCCTGGCTGGCCTGGCTTGCCCTGTACCGTAGCACTGCTCTCTTGTTTCAGTCACACTGATAAGCAGTGGAGCACTGACTGTGTGGCTATTGGCTGACTAGCTTCCTGGTAGGAAGTTAAGACCTGTACCCAACCAACTGCCTTGCCACCCCCACACTATACTGTACTGGCAGGCTGATCATCAGCTTGTTGTCTGTCTGTAGAGTGAGCCTAAATACTCTCCCTCTGTGGTGATCTCTTTCTCTCTGATTGGCACACACACACACACACACACACACACACTACACAAACAATCTGTGCTGTGTCATAACACTGATAACCAGTTCTGCCACCGAGGTGCAGAGCAATAAAACCATCATTTCAGTTATGATATATTGACGATCAAGAACGTTTTATGAACCCAGTATTGAGTCATTCTAATTTGGCTGTTAACTGCATGTGGAGCAGTACACAACATTAATCCTGCCTTCCAAATTGCCAAGAGAGACTGTTTGCAAAAGATACAAAAAACAATTGACTTTTTAATGCTTTCATATTGTGCAGCGTGCGAGACACAAAAGACAAAATAGAAACCCATTGTGTTCCTGCTCTGTGTGCAAAGTGGAAAAATTCCAAACTCCACTGTGCATTGCTGATAGCCATGTGATGGATATGGCTTGATGGAGATGCTGGGAATGAATGAATATAATGCAATGTATACAGGGATATGGATCAAAGAAGAGAGAGGAAGGAGAGGATGGCTGCATCCCAAATGGCACCCTATTCCCTATGTAGTACACTACTTTCTTGGGTCAAACGTGCACTATATAGGGAATAGGGTGCCATTTGGAGCGCAACCGAGAAGGAGAAGGAGAGAAACCGAGAAGGAGAAGGAGAGAAACCGAGAAGGAGAAGGAGAGAAACCAGAGTAGTGATAGTAGTGGGTAGTCTCCCTATCACATTACCATTATTAAAAAGGAGCTCAGTCTCTTAATAAAGTCTATTAATCAAGCCGAGGGAGTGGGTTCATCGGTTCACCCTCTCCAGAGGGTCTCTAATCAATCACACACAGTCTGTAATGTATTCATGGCAAGATGTAAGAAAGGACTTGTTTGACAGTGTTCCAAGGAGGAAGAATTTATTAAGTTCCCTTTACCAGCCACTATCCAGCCAATCACGTGCTAGAGACTCAAGGAGTTTTCATCTTGTCCTTCTACATCTAGGAGACTAGACAGTATGTGCATCCCAAATGGCACCCTATTCCCTAAAAAGTGCACTACTTTCGACCAGAGCTCTATGGGTCAAAAGTAGTATAGGGCCCTGGTCAAAACTAGTGCACTACATAGGGAATAGGATGTGACTTGGAACTCAACCAGTGTCAGTGCCTGCATGTGATTGTGAATAAAGGGGCCTGTATACAATGTATGAAGTCTGTACAAATATTGGAAACGTCCAAAATATGTCCTCTCATTAACAGTGATGAGTGAAAGGGCCAGTATTGGCATGTGTTAGATGTGTTGGGGGTGTAAAGGTGCTGTCGTACAAGGCCTCTGCTGTGTGCGGAGAGCCTCTCCCTTCGCCCTGCTAGAGACCTCACTCCCCTGTGATCATCTCAAAAGCAGAAGAAAATGTGTCTTATTAGTTCGCACCGTGCGGCTAAATTCTGTGCTACACCGCTGACTAATGTACAAAGCTGAGAAAGAGTATTGTGGCTGGTTGCTAGGCCTCTGTTAGTGACGTGTGAGGAGAGGGCGCGGGGTGGAGAGCGGAGATCTCTCTCTCTCTCTCTCTCTCTCTCTCTCTCTCTCTCTCTCTCTCGCTCTCTCTCTCTCTCTCTCTCTCTCTCTCTGCCCTTCTCTCTGTCTCTACTACTGTAAGTCGCTCTGGATAAGAGCGTCTGCTAAATGACTAAAATGTAAAATGTAAAATGTCTTCTGCTGGTAAAAACATGCAGCTCTTCCACAGAGCAATGAGGCCGGAAAGCGAGCGAGACATTTTATACACCAGCTCTCGGCTCATCTTCAATAGTCAACAAACTCTTTCAACAGACCCATATGATAAGGTCGGGAATTTAACAATATACTACCCCCATAAACAAGCTAACAAAAACACTTTCAGGAATACTATCATACATCTACATTTCATTCTTTATTCCAGTCTTTAGTTGAATCTTTACCAACAGATGCAACTCCATTGAGTGACAAAAAGGAGAAAGAACATATGCATGGTAGGGCAGAAGCATGTTTTATAGAGGGGTGGTATAAAAAGGCCCGAGCCCTTTGCTTTGTCAGGGGGAAGAACATAAAGAGAGCAGTGCTCTGCTTCAAAGCTGCATTTCCATAATTGCCCTGTAACTTGGGCGAGGCTGAGGGATGAGTCTGAAGGGGGCTGAGAAAAGCACAATCTTTCAGATGGGTGAACGGCAAAAGCCTAGACGCCTCTCCCTCTGTCCGCCTGTCCCCCATTCCCCACTTGTTGCCTTTCGGATTCAGTGAAAGAATTCCTCTTTCTAACCCCCATCAACAATAGGCATGAAATCGGTGCCCTCCCTCTCTCCCGCTCCGGCCCAAGAGAATTTCACTCCTTCCCGGCCTTTTGTCCTCTATAGTAGGCCTGGGGAAAACAGAACAACCCTCTTTACTCTCTCTCTCACTGGCCATTCCTTAACCTGTTTGTACACCACTTCCATAGTTAATAATAAATATGGGCTATAAAACATACATTGGGGCACATGAGTTGCACGTCCACATCTTTGACAGAGTACAGAGAGAGCTTTTCTGTATAGCTCTTTTCAAATCCAATGTGTAAAGTAAACTCAATAACAAGTTGGACTGGTGTGGGAAGGCCTGTAACCCTGTGTACCAGAGATATATTGTTGTGGTGGGACATGTGTTCTCTCTGAGATGATCTCTTCTCCTGTGGTCACAGACTAACACCCAGGATGGGTGGGTTTTAAAGGGCAGCCCTCTGGGCCTGCTGGGCGCAGTGTGTGTGTGTGTGTGTGTGTGTGTGTGTGTGTGTGTGTGTGTGTGTGTGTGTGTGTGTGTGTGTGTGTGTGTGTGTGTGTGTGTGTGTGTGTGTGTGTGTGTGCGTGTGCGTGTTGTAGGGGACAGGGAATATCAGCAGTGCCTCATAAAGGGATTAGCTCACTGGACAAAGAAAGTGGTCCTCTTCAAAGCTGGACTGGGGCCACAAAGGAGATGACATTTGTCCGTCTCTGTGTCAGGAGGGGGTGTGGCGTGAGGGGACAGGGGACAGAGGGGGACGAGGGTCGCAGTGACAGAAGGGGAGGATGAGGTGAAAACACAAGGCTGACCCTCTTTATTTGGGCATGCCTTCTCTTTCACAGGGCACCTCTGGCCCCTTCTTCTGTTTATTTACTCCTCTGTTCTCGTTCTCTCCATTCACATGGGTCCTCCATCTCTCTCTGATGGCTCCATTGGCTGCCTGGCCAGGCCCCTCCACCGCCCCACTACTACACCGTCCAACCTGGCACTACCGCGTCCGTGCGTCCGATCCATCCGTCCTGTCTGTCCAACCTCCTCACTGGATCAATGCACAGCTCAGAATTACAGATTAGATTTCCTTTTCATGATTCTATCTTCTATCTTGGATTTTTCCCCCCTCAAAATCAGTTTTTACAATACATTCCTTTTTCGCAGGGCGTAACTATGTACCTCTGTCTTAATTCATTGATGCTGGATGTGAGCAGCACTCAGGCCAACAAAGGACATGTGATTAGTGATGGACTGAAATGCCATTTATTTGCAGCTTGTCAATAGGAACTGGGTTTCCCACAGCCTTGGTGCATGAGGCTCACCTCAGATCACTCTCACTTTATAATGCAAAATAAAACTGCCCAACAAGCACAAGAATAAACTTGTCTATAAAAACAAAAATGTGTGTGTGAATTTCTGTTTATTCTCACATTTCATATTCCTCATGAAGATGATATCTGCCCTACTACATTTATATTAAGGACACTGCTTTTTGTAAAAAGATTATGTTCATTTTGACCATATAGCTGTTCTTTGTCTTGTTATTTTCTGTGTATAAATGCGCACAAGCAAGGTGTCCATCCGTAAATGTGTGTTGCCTTTCCTTTTTTATCCGTTGTGCTATTAAACCATACTCTCTGGCGAATCAATCAGTCAGAGTATTTAACATCGCTGGGAGCGAGGAAATAAAAAGAGGAGTCAGTGTTGATTATTGCTCAATAGGCACGAGGACATCCACTTAACGCGGGGAAATGAGTGACACACGGTGCTCCGCTGGAAATGGCCCCTGCATGCGCTGTGGTGTGTAGCTCTGAGCAAAATGTTAGCTAATGCATTCCATTTGCTCTGTTCAACCCGGAGCAGGTTGGACACGTATGGCGACATAGACACAGGCATGATTAGTTTGTTTGTACTGAGGAATTGTAATCCCTAATTTCATGCACGAATCAGAAGAGGCCCTCTGCATTCTGAACAACGATCGCTGTCCCTTCAGTAGCATTCCGATTGAATTCTCATGATCAAGAGAGATTGTTCCAAAAGCTCCCTTGTCAACTAACATCCCCCCAGAACACTGAGGAAATCATCATCAATATTTATGATCGTAATGAACGTGCGCACACAAGTGTATGTGTGAGTTGGAAGGGAGAGAATTGTGGGGGTTCTTTATAGTTTATTATTCCACTGCAAGTATTATCACTGACAGGAAAAATTATTTGTAATGCCTGTTTATGATGAAAAATTATGTAATATCATGTCAATCTATTCTGTCAATTTGACTACATTTTAATACTTATTAAACAGTTCCTGATTCTGAGATGAAGTGTGATACTGTATATTTTGGTTACATTTAAATGTATCAAATATGATGTACTTTTATACTGTGGGTTTAAGTTTCATTGTAGGCTAGAGTTAATTTGAACAACCTAGACATCTTTGGGCATATTTATTGGTATGGGAAGCGCGTTCTCTCTCGTGACCTGTGCTATGTGTTTTAAGTGGGTCATCGGTGATAGGCGAATGCTGGTCACTCGCTCTGTGTTACTTCCTGCGCCGCGCGGTGCAGCCAGAGCTCGTTGTGCTGGTGCGTTTCCGAGTGAAAGTGGGCACAAACCAGAAAAATGATTACATCAATCAGTGTCACAACTAGCCGCTGTGACTTATGAATATGCATAGTGCGCGCGCAGTTAGATAGAGGGCTCTCAGGAAGATAATTGATTGGACAGGAAGGCAGCATGGTGAGAGGAGCGCGAGAAGGCCAGCCTACTTAGTAGAATACCAAGCCCCGGTCCAAAGTTTTCTCCCCCGGCTGGGTCTCTAAGCACAGCCTCGAAAGTCCGTTGGAAATGGGCTTTTCTGTCTGTTGTGTTGCGCTGCTATGTAACCATCCCAGAGCGAGCCCTGAAAACAAAGCGGTCCTGCTCTGCATTGGCCAATCAACCCAAAACGCGCTCAATTGGTAGAATGTGTGACAGAATGCGCCATTTGTATGATTTTTTTTTTTACTTCAACAAAGAGTGAAAAAGGAAATCTGGGGCTCCCCATACAATTTGAAACCATATTGTCTGTATTCTTCTATTGTCTAGAAAAAACGATGTAGGTTTTTGAAGAAGACTATTTAATTGGCTAATTCAAACACATTCATAATTCTACAAGTGTCACGTATTTCGTTTCTATTTCGAAATCTGCGCTTAATTTCACTGCACAATTGACTGTAAACATGTCGCAAATTCGATAGGATGTAATGTTTTTTCTTGTTGATTTTTTTTTGCAGTAGGCCTAGCCTGTTTTTTCTTTCCTTGACAAGTTGGGTAAATGGTCATAGGCCTATAACAACTTTCAACCATTTTGAAGAGGCGGTTGAAATGTACAATTTAAACGTTTAATATTTTTTGTGAAGTGAAGTAAACTGAGAGGGGGAAAAAACTCAATTAAAGGATACTGAAACAACGAATTATGTGAATATGCGCCCCATTTATTTTATATTGTTTTATGTGGCCTGTTTATTAAGATAGGTGTTTATGCAGCAGGAACATTTCCCAAGTTAATATGTACAAATAAAGGTCATATAAAAAAATATTGATCTATTAATTGTTAAGAATGCAATTATCATATCCTTTAACCATTTTAGGTCAATTGAGTGTAACGCTGGAGAAGGTTGTATTTTAATGCATGCCAAACCATGACAAACGCTTTTACGATGGACCTATATGAAAATAATTGTTCAATGGCTTGATTACATATTAATAATTACAATACAAAGTTGTGATTTAGGTTAAAATATCCCTATCCTTGTCTTTTCCAGACCGCAGAATCGGCGATGGTGACTAGATTTGACTGTAGAGGGAGCTCCAACTCCAACTTTACATAAACTTTATCTCACAACGGTTCTGACATGTACATTTCTTAGATGTTGAAACAAACATAAATAAATTATATCACAATGTATTGGTGGCATATGGTTAGCAGTGCAGCCCACAACGGCTGACCAAGTTCAAGATGCATAAAAAAAAACATGTAGTAGGCCTAACACAAATATTACACGCGAACTGAGATTGCATCGTACATACAACAACACAGCCCATATACACATAGCCAGCCTATACGATGTTTAACCTCTCAGTCCAAAATAGTTCCATCCAAATATTCAAATGGTCAGTAGGCCTACATCATTTCTCTTCATATGCCATACAATTTTCATACGAAAATTAATGAAAGAATTATTCATTTTAATTCGGCTGTTACGCCTCAATAAGGATAATCCCAGAACATTAATATCCAAATGTACGATGCAATAATCAGCTAATTACACTTAAATCCCGCATATGAAAAGGCCTCAAATCCTGCTAGAATATTTACTTATCACAACCAAGTATGATGAAGCCTATTCGCCGTAGGCCACGCAGACAGACACACACACATGCAAAAAGCAAAGCACTGCAATTCTGCACCACTTCAAAATCTAATTCGTAACATCTAACGCCCACAACAACTAATTCTCCTTTCACAAAGCAATCATCAGACAAACATCTTCCCAAAAATCACAAGCGATTTGAATAAAGTTGCAGCAGTTCATTTATTAGCCAAAATATAGACTTTCTTGTACAATTTGGTTCACAAGTATGTACATTTTCTTAACTTTATATACAAAACATTTTGAACATCAAATCCTCACAGAACTTACAAAAAGAAAAAGAAAACTCACAGACTACTGGTTCATACATTATTACGTTAGCAGGTTTACACAGGACATGCTTACAAGGTAAGTATACACAGATGTATTATTCTTATTTTACATTCCTTACAACAGATTAAAATAAAATCATAAAAAGAAAGAGCAAAAGTCAAAGTCTAGGAGGAGGCGAGAGCTGATAGAACCACCGCTGCCTCGAGTTGGTTCTGAGGCCTGCAACACACGGGTCAAGAAAAGAAATACACTCAGCAAAGGGGAAATAATAATAACCTACAACTGCAAGGTAATGAATTGCTTGAAAGGTAAAGTGATATAAAGTGAAGATTGCTTTTGAAAAATGAGAGCCGGTTATAAAACCAATGTGGTAAATTTGAGCTGGGGTTTTTGCATGACAAATATGCAAATATAATTTTGAGGCCTAACCGAAATAACACAAGCACGGAGGAATCCATCTATTCGATGTCCTACAAACACGACACAAGGGCTACAGATTGAGTAAATGTGGTAGTCAACGATAAAATAGGATGTGCATCAAAAATAATATATCCAAATAAAATAAAGATGACAGTCTCTTACCGTCTATGAACTGGGTGGAAGGCTGTTTTTAACAACTTTTTCTCTGCTTCCAAGGCACTAGATCTCTCTGAAATAATAATGGCAATAAAATACATGTAAAAAATGCATTCATTTCCCCGTCTATAACTAGAGCACAGCACTGTCGCAGTGAATTTAGTCTATACTTTATTTTACTGCCTGGGAATCTTCACCTCGGTCACGGGTTAAATACAAGCACGTACAATACTGAAGTAGGTATGTGACAAAGAAATATGGGGCCAACTGCTGAATTTAAAAATCATTTTTGGACATTAATAATAATCCATTCTCACAATAAACCAGCTGATAATAACATTAAAAACCAACGACTTTGGCCTTTTATTTCGACCACCTCTGTCTGTATTCCCCCAGTTCAAAGCTTCAAAGCCACCTTATTCTGTCACATAAACGACAGCATGGAAACACACTTTTTATGATCATCTTTACGGCCTCAAAATGTCTGTCCAGAACTGGCCTATTTAAGTAGGCTATAGCGTTAAAGAGGGATAAGTAAAGTCTGACATTGAGTAATAATGAACAGTTTGTTATACAGTCAGGCTCGCCAGCCTCAGTGTTGGTGACATGTACCTGTGACGGCTGTGTCTGAGCTATGACTCTTGTCCTGCGTGTGTTGGTGTTGCTGCCTGCTGTAGAGGGCGAGCCCGTTAGCCGAAGCTTGGTTCGCCAGTCCAAGGTAATGGTTAGAGTTCAGTAATGCGAGCTGGTGGGCAGAAAACGCTCGGTTTGTCCAGTTCTGGATTTTTCCAACAGGACAAGAGAGGAGTCTGTGGTGAGGGCTGATTATGGTCTGGGCCGCGGGCCCAACTGTGTTGCTGCCGTTCATTTGTGGAGATTTGCGGGGATTGTCAGGAGTTGTTGCTGTCTCCGCCAAAGACCAAATCTTTGGCTTCTGGGCCGGGGCCGCGTTTTCTGATGGGGGCGAGTTGATGGACACAGGATTCAGTTTCACTTGTTCGCCATTCGGTTGTGAGGCTTTAATTTCAAAAGAGTGATGGTGGTGGTGGTGGAAGTGCTCGACCCGGTCCACGTGAATGTCTTTGCCCTCCTTCACTACAGCCTTCAGAAATCTCTGATCGGGCCCTTGTAAATCCTCATAGCCGTCTGAAATCTCAGAGTCGCTTCTACCATCTAATTTTAAATCAGCGTGTAGGTCATCCTGATCATCCAAGTCGTCCTTATTCTCGATATTTTCCGTGTCGATATTTTCTAAATCAATCTCTTCCTCATCCTCCCTCTTGTCCCCTTCCTCTCCCTCCTCGTGATCACTGTTGTAAACATTTCCCTCTTCGTCTGTGCGGCTTCGGGGAGTCCAGGTCATCTTGTTCTCCTTCTTTAGCCTCCTCCTGGCGTTGGCGAACCAGGTGGAAACTTGGGTGAGGGTCATTTTGGTGATGATGGCCAGCATGATCTTCTCCCCCTTGGTGGGGTAGGGGTTCTTACGGTGCTCGCTCAGCCAGGCCTTCAGTGTGCTCGTGCTCTCCCTGGTCGCATTTTTGGGTCTGGACGGGTCACCAAACTGATACTGGCCATATGGGTAAAACGCTGGGTGATGGTGGGCAAATCCTGGGTGTCCTTGGACGCCTGGACTGTCTTTCAACTCATACTGAGCACCCTAAAAGACAAAGAGCAGAGACCCAATGGGATGTGAGATATTATGATAGATTAATGAAGTTTGCAAAATGAAATTCTGCTTTATGTTAAATAAGACCAAATCATATAGGCTGATATATGCAATATGTATGCAATATAAAGCCACTATCACCACATTTATCTTTCTTCACATAGGACCTGTGATTTCTGCGTTTACGACTAACAAAAGCATTACCATATGCAAAAGTTACACATTTTTATTTGTTACGCACCATTTCCGTTCGCGACAAAACTATTTGATTTATAGCACTTTACTACGAATTGCAAAACATTTCTATGTATTTCAAAATGCATGTATCCACACTTAATATATTGCGTTTGATTTCAGTTGTTTTCTTTATTTTCTAGTGGTCTAAACATAGGTTTTCGACTGACATTTCGGTTATAGTGCTACTTTTTAGCTACTTTAACTATTTACAAAAAAAGGAGTCAATAACAAAGTTCACCAACGAGTCTTCTTGTTTTGTCCTGAATGGATCATTGTCTTAATAACGTAACGTCACTTCGCCCTTTCTCTTTTTTAGTCTGGATGGGGGGAAAGCAATTGAAGGAAACCAGAGGCATAAATAAACAAAGGCACTCACCAATTGATTGAAAATTGATATATCGTTTGAATAGGGCAGAAATGCTCCATAGCCCTGTGCTGCTGCGGCGAAAGGTGATCCATACATAGTTGAGAGTACGTTTGAGAGTGCCCCGGACGGGCTCAACTCCGTCCCGGCTCGGGCGTTGCTGATACCCTGGCGCTCCGGTGGGTATATCGGTCGGATGTACTGATATCCCAGCTGCGGGAAAGACATGGTCGTAGAAAAAAAGTCTGCTGCAATCACAAAAAGCAGGGAATCGCCCTCGCGGTGCGTACTGCGATATCCACTTTACAGTGAGTACAACAAAGTGTAAGGGAAGTCTATATTTCCTCAAAAACAGCCAGTGTAAACGATCCGATTGCGCCTTCCTCCTTCACTTCCCTATTGATCTGGATGGACTAAGGTCAGGTCCTTACAGATTGCCTTAGATTATTGCGACTCTTTGCTCTGATTGACATTTCTAGTCGTTTAGAAGCCCCTCCCATTTCTCAAATCTCACCCCACACTCTCGCTCTGCCGCGCGCGCCTCTCTCTCTCTCTGTCTCTCTCTCTCTCTCTCTCTCTCTCTCTCTCTCTCTCTCTCTCTCTCTCTCTCCTGTATTTCCCCTGGATAAGTGCACTGACGTCGCGATCTCTTATTTGAATGGTTTTCAAATCTCACTTGATGGCTCGCCAATCATTTAATTTGTTATTTGTTCGCCTCAGCCCTACACAATTTTAGTGTTAATTCATAATTTGTGGTCATTTGCACAAATAGTAAATATTTCAATGTTGTTGAGTGATTAACTTCACATAAGCCTAGTGTCTCCAGTGTTCTTCTAATACATGTGTCTCACGTATGTGCAGCCACGACTCATGTCCACTGAAAAGAAAGACCTAAGAAATGTATGTTGTTTACCCGTATCGAGTGATTTGGACTCACGTATGCTAGAAGTCTATGATCAAGTTATGTTTTCTTACACCGTTTTGAGGTGTTGCGGACGCTTCTAACTGTTGGCAAGCGGATCGGACTCAAATCACTCTTTTAATTTGGGACATCAAACAGTTAGTATGTAACTATTTGACTTCAGAGAGAAAGTTGTCAAGAAATGAAAAGCTGCATGGGTGATTACCGCCTGCGCTGTTAATGAATGCAAAGTGTTAGCGTCAACAATGGTACCGATAAGTAATTAACACGTTGTGTATTGTGGTGGATATACATATATAGTGATACACTGGAAACTAAAACATTGAGGTAAAGAAATATTTTACATGAACAACAACAACACAAATAATGTTGATGTAAATAATAATAGTGTCATAAAATAACGATGATGATGATAATAATAACAATAATAATAATAATAATAGCCTAATAATATTAGTAACAATAATAATAATAGTTGCAAGTGGTTTAATTTATTTAATATTCACTGATTTTATTCATGTTGCACGGAAAGCCATAGCTATTTGTAAACAGGTTAGGCCTGTTAAAAACAATCTTATAAAATCTAATTTTGTATGTATGTACCAAGGCTTCCCTTCCAGGAAATAAATATAATCTTTATAAGACTATCGCTCATAAAGATTAGGCTACCTTTAAGAAATCCGCTTGATTTGACGAAACCCTTTTTTTCTTGTAAATAATTCGGATTAAAACAAAGCAAGGGAGTCAGAATTGAAATTCCATGAATCAATATATAAAAATATGTAGGAAACATCCCTAATCGTATTACATCCCCGTCTTTGTACCATCATATGTCTGTTAATCGTTTGCAAAACAACTGCAGTGGTGACTTATGCATTGCTGTTGCAGTTTATTTGAATATGATAAATCTCAGAGCAATATTGACAGCGAGATTAAATCTCATCAATCTCAGTTTAGTTTTGACGATGAGATCCGGTTTCCAAGAACTAGGTCTATGTCTATGTAGGCCTGCTTGTTTAAACCTTTAATCTCCTTTTGGAGCTGATATCATTGTCTGGGAGGGATAATAGCTACTATAATTTCTCATATAGACTATAAGGCTACGCCTTGTTTCCATAAACTCAGTGCCGAACCTCCGTGTTTCCCTTTAACGTGCTGGCATCTTGACACCCAACCGAACCTGGATTATGATGTTATTAATTACAGCGAGTGGCTGATGCCATCCAACCGGCATGGTAATCACTACATAGCAGTCAATAACACTCAGACACACACACCAACCTGCAGCAGAGAGACCGGAGGGCCCAGACTTCACAGCTGAGCTGAGAAACTCAACATTGATATTTGCCTTCAGATTGAGGGAGGAATGTGTTAGCTGAATGAGTTCAACTAAAATAGGTGAAGAAGTTAGTGTAAGACGTGTGTCAAGTGTCACACGTGTATGGAAATGCCGAATATTGGAACTGCCAACTTTCGTGTTTTCTTTGTGTTATAATATAAAAGCAGGTGGTTGGAAGTGTGAGTGTGAACGACATATCTGCCATTTAGTGTCCCCTCAGAGGCGCTCCGCGTTCGGACGGACACGTGTCTCATCCCCGGGACCTGTCAGGGCCCCTAGGACTCCGTCTTATTTATAACCCCAATCAAACACATATGCACTAACTTAACACTTTCACACCGACCCGGGAAACTGGCATAGCCATAAAACAGTAAGACTCACAGCTCTCTCTCTTACCTCCACTCCACACCGTATAGCGTCTCATAACCTGCCCTCTCCGCTTGACTCTATAACATACACACGATGGATATACGAATCAAATGCACCAAACACTGGGGCAGCCACACCATCACTACTACTACTACTACTACTACTGCTATTACTACTACTACTACTACTACTACTACTACTACTACTACTACTACTACTACTACTACTATTACTACTACTACTACTACTACTACTACTACTGCTATTACTACTACTACTACTACTACTACTACTACTACTACTACTACTACTACTACTACTATTACTACTACTACTACTACTACTACTACTACTACTACTGCTATTACTACTACTACTACTACTACTACTACTACTACTACTACTACTACTACTACTACTACTACTAATACTACTACTACTACTACTACTACTACTACTACTACTAGGAATAATAACAATAATAGTAATAATAAAAATGATCACCATCATCATCACTAATAGTAATAATAATAATAGCAATAATAATAATAATAATAATATAGGCCTATTTTTATTATTTAAAAAACTATATTTATGCTTGTCTCTATTCTTATAATATAACCCATGTAGGCTAATGTTTCGGTCATGCAAAAGAGGACAATCACACGAGAGTGACTCAAGGGCTGTTTTTTTACAGAGTTCTTTGAGGGTAATTATGCAGATGACACAATTTCACATCATTTTCAACGGCAAATATAGACGGATCTATCGCTCAAGAGTGGTTCCTTATGCAATACACAAGACGCCAGCAACACGTCGCAAATGATGATATGAAGCTCCAGAAACAGGCGAGATCAAAGCCTTCAAACAGAGGCTATTCAAATTACTCATTTGAATCTTTTCCATAACTCCTAGGCGACAGAAAACAAGTAATACATTTCTTATCACACATGGAATCCATTTAAAGGAGCCTTCTGATCATAATCGGTTAATTGCGGTGACAAAGGATTTGAAAAGAAAACACAATTAATGACCCTTGATGTTTTGGGCTGTTGGTGGAAGAGGGGGATGGTGAAGTGAAGTGTGTGTGTGTGTGTGTGTGTGTGTGTGTGTGTGTGTGCGTGCGTGCGTGAGTATGTGTGTGTTTCAGTGAGAGGGAGAGAGAGAGACAGATACATACACACACAGAGAGAGAAAGAGAGGTCCATATCGCATTTTGCCTTGCCTTGACAAAAAAAGGGTTTACGTTGTTATTCCTTTGGAGGGAGACGTTAGTAAAACCCAGCAGCTTGCAGAGTTTGTTTAGACTACTTTTTTTTGGCATCTTAAGTTTCATTAGGGTATGAGGGCGAACTGTTGTAAAGATTATATATGGGACCAAAGTGATTTACAACTATTTCCATACCGATTTATGGTCAAGAAAAGCCATGTTGGTCATTTAGCCTAAATCTCGAATAATTTAGACCGTGTTCTACCCCACAATGATGATAGGCCTACACTGTGTGAAGCTACAATGACACATTATGCCATCAGAGAACGAAGGGCCTTTTACAAGTTCACTGAACACGAGCACAATCAATAACAACGTCGCATGCTATTATAAGGCCGTAACTTCTTGACCTCTTGGTGTGTTTTTTAGAGTTGAGTTGTTTGGCAATATCCAAACATTGCTGAGACTGGGAGGGGGCTTGGTTCAGAGTAGTGGAGTTAAAACTGTACCACTTCCTTTATCTGAAAATATGTACTTTCAAATCCTTGTCCCATTAGAGAAATAAAAGAGCAATACATCTCGCGGTGTCTAAAGAGCAGAGGGACATAATCCAAGCAATGAAATAGTTTAAGAAATTAATTGTAGTTACCGAAAGCAAGAGTACTTTCAAAATACATTTAAAGTATTATTATTTTTTTTTTACTGTTGGGATAATTTAAATAATATTATTTTAATTACATTACACTAATCCAACCATGCATATTAAATAGATAACTTCGATTTGCATTAGCTCAAAAGTAAGGAATTTTTAACAGTGCAATCCTTATTCACAATTTGAAACAAATTAATAGTCAATGGACTGCAACTTATTAAACTGTTTTATAACATCAGATAAAATAAATTAGTACAGTTAACATGTGATTTACATATAACTAGTTAGCATGTGCTTTACATAGACCTTTAAGCATATAGTTAGTTATTGTATCCTGAAACTGTTATCATATCCAAGTGTGACTGTTACTGCTGCGTTTTAGTTTTGGGTTCAATCAGATCGCTCATTTTTACCATTTATAATTATCAAAACAACTCAAGAAAACGATTATGGGCCTTGGACAGCATGTTGTTTCGATTTTTTTTATATAGACTACAAACCACACAATGTCAATTTTGACCCACTGCCAAACAGTCAATTATTAGGAATAATTACGCCTTTAAAGGTTAGTAAATAAGCAAACAAGCCTATATATTCCAGTTGTACCCAAAATCAGTTTGGAACCTCTTCTATATGCACTAGGCCTACATGGCATGCTACCTCAAATAGACTTGCATTACTTAACAGCAGTCAGGGCGAGTCGACTGCTCACTGTTCACGTCTGCACTAATATCTATCGGGAGTTTCTTTCGCCTGCCTCATCAGAGGTGGGGAGAAGAGTCAGCTTCAGAAACGAGCCTATAAAGAGTGAATTTGGGAGTAAATTGTAGAGCTGCCGCCAGCCACGGGCAGTAATTGATTGGTAAGGTCAGAGCTCCCGGTGTCAAATGGCCTGCTCGGTCTCGGAGCACTCTTTCTCTCCTCTCCTTGCTGCTTTGCTTTGGGAAATATTCTGCGCTCGGTCTTGAGGGGTTCAGACTTGTTTTATTAGCCGTCCCAGGTCACTTTATTTCGTCGTTATTTACCAACACATGTCCTCAGCGAAATCCTGGCAGTTCTGCAGGATTGTGGTTTCAAATTCACAGATATGAAAATATGATATAACCCCCACATACCACCACAATTCTGTGGCCTATATATCATTTATTGGGTAAAGTACGCAAAGTAGCCTATTGTTATCATGTTATTGCAATATTATTAACATTAGTAGTAGGCATAATAGTAGTCTATTAGTAGGCTAATCGTTTTTGTTTTTGTTCATATTATGTTTTTCTATCTATCAAACCCACTATTACCCTTTAGGCCTATAAGCTACTGCAACACTACAATAACAGGAGACATAGAGCTTCTGCACTAACGTCAATTGGTATGCATTCCATATCTGACATTGTATGATTTTTCAGACAGTAGCCTAGACTTTCATTCTATAAATATCAATATCAATCATGCCACAATAGCTTTCAAACATTCATAGACACCATTCTTACAAGCTATTATCATATCCAGTAACAGAAATTGGCAACGCGCACTAGGTGATACAACTGGACGCCGCACTAGCACTATGTGATGTGAGTGCCTGCCTTTTAGCCTATATAACATTGCATTTGCAGGTGTGTTTTTCTCCGGTTGCCTACTGGCTGCCCTCTCACTATCCATCCCGCTGCAGTTTCCCCGGTATCACTAACACAAGGCATTGATTTTACGGTAAAGTCACTTTGTAAAAGGAGTGAGTAACTGTGTGCCGCGCTATCACTGTATTACACGGGTATGGTCCACATAACAAGATGAACATTGATTCAGCATTACGGATGATCGATAATGAAATAAGTAACTTCAGGGCCGAATTAAAATGCAAGCTAGTCTTCATGCTGCCAGGCCAAGTCAGGAGTGACAACGGGAGGAAAGTAAAGAAAGAGAGAGAGAGAGAGAGAGAGAGAGAGAGAGAGGGGGGTCAGAGTGGGAGGGGCTAAAGAGAGCCAGATCCTTATCAGAAGGACCCTTTGGTACATAGGAGGATGCTCAATCAATTTAGGGATTATTCTCACTGAATAGAGTAATGCTTGTCATGATTGTCATATGGGGTATTTGTATGTATATCTATAATCTGTCCTTCTTTTGAGTAAGGTTTATGATGGATTAAATTGTAGGTTTGACACTTGACCTCATAACTTGACCTCATGACCAAAATATAACCCACGTTATTAAATTAGAATGACAATGATAATATCTGACCCACCCATGGACTAAACTGTAATACTGTAATAAATACTTACCCTGCTTAATATAGGCCTACATTCTCTTATGCTGATTAACTGTGACAAAGGATGGTCAGGCTGATTCACCTGCCACTCAGAGAGAAAATCATATTGTGGTACAGTCACCAGGCTGATTCAAAGCTACATTGCTACCTATGTTTATGTTTATCTTTACTCTGTCTGTCCCTAATCCAAAGGTAGACTAATTCAGGGTTTTGCCATGTCTACAGCCAAGATTTACTTGAGGTCATTCCTTGGCATATCCTCAGGGTATGCTAAGCCAGGTCCAACACAAACATGTTCCCTCCTCCTCAGCTCCTCAGGACTAACCTGAAGACAGAGGACCAACTTGAAGACACATGAAAAGGGTTACTCACCAACAGGTATCCCCTGGAAATATTCCATCAATCCCATTGTTATTTGGTTCCATTTGGTTCCACAGCGAAGTGATGAGGTGGATGAATGAAGTGATGAGGTGACGTCTCCGGATAAAGATCTCCACCTGAGTAGTAGCCTCAAGATGCCTCCAGTATTCTGCCCTAACCTACATATCCTGAATACGACCCCGGTATGCTATAGTCCAGTCATATCAACATGATCTCTTAAACTCACTGCTATATTTCCAGGCTGGTCATATACAAATTCCATAGTCCCCTCTCTGTGTCCCTATTATGGCACTTCTTCTTGGTCCGTCCATCAGATGAAACCAGCAGTCAGTGCCCTTTCATGGCCCCTCGACTGGGTGCTGCGGCCAGACTAATATCAGATTGCCCCTGTTAACAGCTCGGGTATACTGAGCCAGACAAAGCCTCATCTCTTTCCAGCTGTTGTTGCTGGTCTGGGGCTGGAGGCTGGGCTGGAGGAGCAGCAGCTGTACCAACATGGTGGAGAGGACGTCTTCATGTGCCAGGTGCCCTGGACACTGCAGGAGGTGGCTGGAGGGGGCCTACTACAGTCTTGAGTGACTGTCTCTTGTAATGAACCTTACAAGGGAAATCTGCAGTTCAAACAATACCAAAGTGGTCCCCCTGACAATGATTTGGTAAATAAATAGCTGAGGGATGGGGCTGGAGAAATGTAACCTCTCTCAAATTCATAGACAGAGCTATGGATGCAAGGGCTGACCATCCATGAAATCAACATTTTCGTTTTTACCATGTTTTCAGGCTATCAGTGTTTGTTTACAATTTTACTTTGTTTACAAACAAAGTAGTAAAACAAAGTTATATTTTGGGTTCTGATGGAGTAAGACAGTTGAACAGAGCTCATGAGGCTTTTAGAAGTTATATTGTTCAAGAATCAATAGGTATCATACATACATTTTTTTTGATGTAGCAATCACAGATTTCCCCATTAAATCATGCTGTCAAACTCACCTACTTTTGCCTGTCACAATCTCTGACATGGAAACATGATGTCACAATCTCTGACATGGAAACATGATGTCACAATCTCTGACATGGAAGCATGATGCCACAATCTCTGACATGGAAACATGATGTCACAATCTCTGACATGGAAACATGATGCCACAATCTCTGACATGGAAACATGATGTCACAATATCTGACATGGAAACATGATGCCACAATCTCTTACATGGAAACATGATGTCACAATCTCTGACATGGAAGCATGATGCCACAATCTCTGACATGGAAACATGATGTCACAATCTCTTACATGGAAACATGATGCCACAATCTCTGACATGGAAACATGATGTCACAATCTCTGACATGGAAACATGATACCACAATCTCTGACATGGAAGCATGATGCCACAATCTCTGACATGGAAACATGATGTCACAACCTCTGACATGGAAACATGATGCCACAATCTCTGACATGGAAACATGTCACAATCTCTGACATGGAAACATGATGCCACAATCTCTGACATGGAAACATGATGTCACAATCTCTGACATGGAAGCATGAAGAACACATACAATTAAGCATTTACATTTATTTAGCTTACTTTAGTGTTCATTCTTAAACATGTTGAGTTACTAGTTATAGTTTTACTCAACAAATGCATGAATGGAAGAGTAAATAGTTTGGAATGACAAATAAAATGTTTGCCGCCAAAACCAAATAAATATTTGTGCTTGCCCACAAACTGTCACACTTTTCTTTCCTTTTCACCAGTGACCAATAATCAAAATAACATAGAACAAATGATGCAATTACAAAACGTAGCGTATTTTCAAGGAACAGTTTTAATGGACAACTGGTTTGAGTTTGTTATATTTAACAAGGCAAGGAGAGTAGGCTAGCTCCTTGACAGTCATGGAGAGAGACTCTGTTATACTGCTGGATCTGTAGGCCCAGCAGTTCTGTTATACTGCTGGATCTGTAGGCCCAGCAGTTCAGTTATACTGCTGGATCTGTAGGCCCAGCAGTCCTGTTATACTTCTGGATCTGTAGGACCATCAGTTCAGTTATACTGCTGGATCTGTAGGACCATCAGTTCTGTTATACTGCTGGATCTGTAGGACCATCAGTTCTGTTATACTGCTGGATCTGTAGGACCATCAGTTCTTTTATACTGCTGGATCTGTAGGCCCAGCAGTTCAGTTATACTGCTGGATCTGTAGGACCATCAGTTCTGTTATACTGCTGGATCTGTAGGACCATCAGTTCTGTTATACTGCTGGATCTGTAGGCCCAGCAGTTCTGTTATACTGCTGGATCTGTAGGACCATCAGTTCTGTTATACTGCTGGAACTGTAGGCCCAGCAGTCCTGTTATACTGCTGGATCTGTAGGCCCAGCAGTTCTGTTATACTGCTGGATCTGTAGGCCCAGCAGTTCAGTTATACTGCTGGATCTGTAGGACCATCAGTTCTGTTATACTGCTGGATCTGTAGGCCCAGCAGTTCAGTTATACTGCTGGATCTGTAGGCCCAGCAGTTCTGTTATACTGCTGGATCTGTAGGACCAGCAGTTCTGTTATACTGCTGGATCTGTAGGACCATCAGTTCTGTTATACTGCTGGATCTGTAGGACCATCAGTTCTGTTATACTGCTGGATCTGTAGGCCCAGCAGTTCTGTTATACTGCTGGATCTGTAGGACCATCAGTTCTGTTATACTGCTGGAACTGTAGGCCCAGCAGTCCTGTTATACTGCTGGATCTGTAGGCCCAGCAGTTCTGTTATACTGCTGGATCTGTAGGACCAGCAGTTCTGTTATACTGCTGGATCTGTAGGCCCAGCAGTTCAGTTATACTGCTGGATCTGTAGGCCCAGCAGTTCAGTTATACTGCTGGATCTGTAGGCCCAGCAGTTCTGTTATACTGCTGGATCTGTAGGACCAGCAGTTCTGTTATACTGCTGGATCTGTAGGCCCAGCAGTTCAGTTATACTGCTGGATCTGTAAGCCCAGCAGTTCAGTTATACTGCTGGATCTGTAGGACCATCAGTTCTGTTATACTGCTGGATCTGTAGGCCCAGCAGTTCTGTTATACTGCTGGATCTGTAGGCCCAGCAGTCCTGTTATACTGCTGGATCTGTAGGCCCAGCAGTTCTGTTATACTGCTGGATCTGTAGGCCCAGCAGTTCAGTAATACTGCTGGATCTGTAGGCCCAGCAGTTCTGTTATACTTCTGGATCTGTAGGACCATCAGTTCTGTTATGGTGCTGGATCTGTAGGCCCAGCAGTTCAGTTATACTGCTGGAACTGTAGGCCCAGCAGTCCTGTTATACTGCTGGATCTGTAGGCCCAGCAGTTCTGTTATACTGCTGGATCTGTAGGCCCAGCAGTTCAGTTATACTGCTGGATCTGTAGGACCATCAGTTCTGTTATACTGCTGGATCTGTAGGACCATCAGTTCTGTTATACTGCTGGATCTGTAGGCCCAGCAGTTCAGTTATACTGCTGGATCTGTAGGACCATCAGTTCTGTTATACTGCTGGATCTGTAGGACCATCAGTTCTGTTATACTGCTGGATCTGTAGGCCCAGCAGTTCTGTTATACTGCTGGATCTGTAGGACCATCAATTCTGTTATACTGCTGGATCTGTAGGACCATCAGTTCTGTTATACAGCTGGATCTGTAGTCCCAGAAGTTATGTTATACTGCTGGATCTGTAGGGCCAGCAGTTCTGTTATACTGCTGGATCTGTAGGCCCAGCAGTTCTGTTATACTGCTGGATATGTAGGCCCAGCAGTTCTGTTATACTGCTGGATCTGTAGGCCCAGCAGTTCTGTTATACTGCTGGATCTGTAGGACCATCAGTTCTGTTATACTGCTGGATCTGTAGGCCCAGCAGTTCTGTTATACTGCTGGATCTGTAAGCCCAGCAGTTCTGTTATACTGCTGGATCTGTAGGCCCAGCAGTTCTGTTATACTGCTGGATCTGTAGGACCATCAGTTCTGTTATGGTGCTGGATCTGTAGGCCCAGCAGTTCAGTTATACTGCTGGATCTGTAGGCCCAGCAGTTCTGTTATACTGCTGGATCTGTAGGCCCAGCAGTCCTGTTATACGGCTGGATCTGTAGGCCCAGCAGTTCTGTTATACTGCTGGATCTGTAAGCCCAGCAGTTCTGTTATACTGCTGGATCTGTATGCCCAGCAGTTCTGTTATGGTGCTGGGTCTGTAGGCCCAGCAGTTCTATTATGGTGCCGGGTCTGTAGGCCCAGCAGTTCTGTTTTTGCGCTGGGTCTGTAGGCCCAGCAGTTCTGTTATGGTGCTGGGTCTGTAAACCCAGGAGTTCTGTTATGGTGCCGGGTCTGTAGGTCCATAATTCTGTTATGGTGCCGGGTCAGTAGGCCCCACACTGTAAGTAAGCCTAAGCCTAGTAGTTCTGTTGTGGTTCTGGGTCTATGTAGACCTAGTAGTTCTGTTATGGTTCTGGATCTGTGTAGACCTATTACAGATGTAAAATCTTAATTTGAGCCAGTTTGCTTCAACAGGAAAATAATCCTGCAGCAATAGGAAATGTGAATTATTATGTGGATTATAATTAATGGACATCTTTGTAGGGGTTGATACGTTTGTCGTTAGGGCAAATCAAGTCTGGAATTTCAAAGTCAAAATGACAAACTATAGAAGCCTTTTAAAACTCAAATTCACTACAAGTTTGCATCCCCTGCTGTGCAGAAAAATGCTCAGCATCAAAAGAGTGATCAAATGAAGATCCTACATCTGAAGTTATGTTATAGTTGTGGGGCTGTGTAGACCTATTACATTTACATTTACATTTACCTCATTTAGCAGACGCTCTTATCCAGAGCGACTTACAAATTGGTGCATTCTGGTTCTGGGTGTGTCTGCAGGCCAAACAGTTCTGTTATGATTGTGTAGGACCTAGCAGTTGTGCTATGGTAGGCCTAGCTTGTCAATGTAGTCAGTGTAATTGAGTTTCTCAGCATGCTGACAGAGTGAGGTCAGAGAAGACTACCACCACCACTTAAACCTCAGCAGGCAGCTTTGAGAAGGATGTACTCACCTAGAATACATTACCTTATTAATGAACAAGATGATACCAAGCAGCGAATGACAAAGTGCGTATGTGTGCGCGTGTGTGTACAACTGTACACGTATGATTATCTGAAATACAGAAATAGGCCATGACATTATTATGATGACAACAAAGATGGTAGGCTTATGAATGGAAGCAATAACAGGCTCTTGCTATAAAAAGTGAAATGACAACGTACCACCCAGACTATATTTATATTTTCCATGTAAACAAAGCTAATTGGGCATACCTAACACTGTTTAAATCATAACAAGGAAACAAAGCATCAGTGACATTTTATCAGATTGGCCCATTCAGCAGCCCTAGCATAGCCAGCCAGGTTACCCGTGATACAAGTCATTATTCGACGTCCATTCATGTATGAGGATGTTGGGAGATGATGTGGAAACCGTCCACTAGGGGCAACAGTGAGCGTTGTTATCATCTGCCTCTGGTGCCAAAGCTTGCATTTTCGAATCCAGCAAAAAAGGTTGTTTTTGAGATTTTAGTTTTAAGCCTATCCCAAACCTTAACCCTTACCTTAACCATTCAGAGTTAATACCTAACCTTAAGATTTCGGAGTTAACGCCTAAAGTTAACCCTATCCTTAAAAATGAGGAGTTAATCCCTTAATTTAACTTTAAACACTTTGAAATTTGATGCAGGGATGAACGTCTAATTCTGAAGTGAGACTGTGAGAGCTAGTTGCAGCACAGCATGCTGGTTTTGGCTCATACACATCACTTTTGTTTGCAGCCAACAGTAATTGTTTTTAGATTTAGATTTTGCAGTTGACTTTTGAAATAGAGCAAATGTTAACACCCCCTCCCTGTGTTTATATGATATGTATATGTGTGTGTGTCTGCGTGTGTGTGCTTGTGCATATATATATATATATATATATATATATATATATATATATATATATATATATATATATATATATGTGTACTTTATGTGTGTGTGTATGTGTGTGTGTGTCTGTGTGCTCAAACTGCATGTCTGTTGTTGTACAACAA